>NC_090764.1:65525767-65591058 GCF_036898095.1 Palaemon carinicauda | reverse complement strand
ACCAGTGGACCGAGGAAAAATTGAGGTGGTGTCAACAAGAAGTACTGCAGTACCTGGCCACAGGTGGCGCTGGTGAGTACACCCCCTTCTAGTATAGTGATCGCTGGCGTATCCCTTCCGTAGAATTCTGTCGGGCAACGGAGTTGACAGCTACATGATTATCGGGTAAGTATATTCAAAAATTTATTTTACTAATGAAAATAAAATTTTTCAATATTTAACTTAGCCGGTGATTATATAAGCTGCAAATCTGTTGCTCGACAGAAAACTCTACGTTAAAAATCCGCCAGCGATCGCTATGCAGGTAGGGGGTGTACTTCAACAGCGCCATCTGTCGTGCAGGTACTCAGTACTCAATGTAAACAAAGAACTCAATTTTCTCTCTGTCGGGCTACCGGCAAGACCTACTAATTCGCTGTTGCTAACTGGATTTGTTTTCACAACTATTGGTGAAGTACACTATTCTAGTTTTGAGCTTTCGCTATGCAGGTGTTTTATCTTCATCTCAAAACTTGAACTCGTTTTGGATAGATTTAATTATGGTGACAAAGAGAGTATGGACTTTCTTTCACTTTTAAATGGCCGACCCTTCCCTTAGACGGAAGTGTGTTTAGGCTTTTAGTAATTATCTTATCACGTTATAGATTTTCCTCTATATATTTTATATCTCTCCGCCTTTATTAGGCCTCTTCGATTAACTTTCCATTTTTTATAAACATATAAAATAAATTTTAATGCTTTGTTTATATAGACCTTTCCTGAGAGTAGGCGGTCCTAACTTGGAAACCGAAGTTAATCAACATTGAGCCCTTTATATCGTCTTTAGCTTTTAAAGGATTTAAAACTTTTTAAATGTAATTTTTCAATATTAATCTTACCCGATGATCATGTAGCTGTCAACTCCGTTGCCCGACAGAAATCTACGGTCGGGATACGCCAGCGATCGCTATACAGGTGGGGGTGTACTCACCAGCGCCATCTGTGGTCAGGTACTCAAGTACTTCTTGTCAACAAGACCTCAATTTTTCCTCTGTCGTGCCACCGGCAAGACCTACATGGATACGCTGTTGATTTTGGAGTCTTTTGTTCACGATTTGGTGAAGTACAGTATTTGCTCTGAAATTTAGCCTTTGCTGTACAGGAAGCTTTAGCCTTAGCTTAGCAAGCTTTTGGTATTAATTTGATTCATTGGTTAACGATCTTTGCTTTACTTTGGAATTCCCCCTTGACTACTTCTAAAATTCAAGATGTCTGACCATTCCCAAGTTCCTAAATACAGGCGATGTAGTGTTAGGACTTGTAATAGGCGTCTTCCGAAGGCCTCTGTTGATCCTCACACCGTATGTTCCAATTGTAGGGGAAAATCCTGTCAATTGGAAGATCGATGTGGGGAATGTGCTGGGCTTTCGGAATTCGATTTTAATGAATTCCTCAGATATACTCGTAGGTTAGAGAAGGAGAGAGATAGGAGGAGTTCTTCTCGCTCTGTGGATTTTTCCTCTCCCCATGCCCCTCAACCTTTTCCTTCCCCTGTGGTGGTGACTCCCGAACCTGCTACGAGTGCTCAGCCTGCAATGGCTGATATGTTGCGTGCCATTCAGGCTCTCGGTGATAAAGTGGAGTCGTTGGTTAGTGACCGCAATCAGCTCTTGGCAGATGTCAAGGAGCTGAAAGCGAAGAGTGCAGTGGGAAGTGTTAGTGCTAGTGCTGTGCATAGTGTCAGTGTCAGTGTTGCGCATGAGGATACATCTGTGCGTGCCAGTCGTCCTCCCAGTCCGGGACCTCTTGCAAGCTCCCAAGCCCAGGGGAGAAGCAATGTCGAAGGACCAAAGGGTTCGGCAGGCCTTGATCGGCGCACGGATGTATCCTCAGTGGTTGCGGACGCATCTGCTAAGGATCGTCCCTTCCACTCCCAGACGAATGAGCCCTTACATTCCTCGTCTGTGGAAGAGGTTTCCAGGAGGAAACGGTGGACCAGGGTCTCACGACCGCTCAAACGTAAGGTCCCTTCCGAGCTAGTCCAACGGCCCAGGTGTAGCCACTGGGTCAGTTCGGACTCGCCACAGTCATCTGATGACTGCACACCTCCCAAGAGAGGTAGAGTGGTCCCTCAAGAGGCCTCTGCTCCGTCTGTTGTTGCTCCAACCACAGTAGACCCTAAGTGGTCCATGCTGCAGACTATGCAGTCTCAGCTTGCGGCTTTTATGCAGGAGTATCATGCAGAGAAGGTTAACACCCCTCCTCCTGTGAGAGCTCCTCCACCGTTGCGCAGTCCTCACTGCCAGACGCATGTTCTTGCTGCACCTTCTGCTTACATGCGTGAGCTGCCGCTTCGGGAGTTGCCGGGTTCCAGCACTATACGGCATTCTCCTCAGCCCATGCAGCATGCTCTGCAGACCTTACAGCATGCTCCGCATACCATGCAGCATGAGCCGCATACCATGCAGCATGAGCCTCATCCCATGCAGCATGAGCCGCATACCATGCAGCATGAGCCGCATACCATGCAGCATGAGCCGCATCCCATGCAGCATGAGCCGCATGCCATGCAGCATGAGCCGCATGCTCTGCATACCACACCGCATGCTCCTCAGCCCACCGCAGACCCTCCCACACACCGGCCCTCTGCTTTTGTTGTTGCCAGCTCACAGTCTGTCCAGCAGAGGCATGATGATGGATCCGCAGGTACGCATGCACCCGTTCTGCAGGATTCAGCCGTTCAGCTTGCTGCTCTGCCTTTGCCACTTACAACTCATCTGTCGGGTGAGGAGGTTTCGGAGGATGAAGCTGCTCATCTGGATGATCCTCACTCTGATGTTGAAGGACGCAAGTCTTCACCACCCTCCTTAGACTTCCGCAAAGTCCTTGCTTTGTTCAGAGAATTGTACCCTGAACACTTTGTATCTGCAACCCCTCGTTCTCCTCCCTCCGAGTTTGCTCTGGGCATGCAGTCTACTGCTCCTGCCTTCACCAAGCTTGTTCTCGCCAGATCATCAAGGAGAGCTTTGAGGGTTATGGGGGATTGGTTGCATTCCAAGAAGCAATGGGAAGGACCTCTTTTGTGTTTCCTCCTCCCAAGCTGGCTTCTAAGTCGAGCGTCTGGTATGCCACGGGAGAGGAACCTGGCTTGGGGGTTCCTGCCTCTGCCCAGGCCGACTTCTCAAGTCTGGTTGACTCTCCCCGCAGGTTGGCTATGAGACGTTCGAAGATCTGCTGGTCCTTTTCAGATCTTGATCATATGATGAAGGGAGTCTTTCGTGCCTTCGAGATATTCAACTTCCTCGATTGGTGTTTGGGAGCCTTAAGCAGGAAGACTTCCCCTTCTGACAAGGACTCGGCCATGCTGATCATGTCCAGCATGGACAAGGCAATACGGGATGGGTCTGGCGAGCTTGCGGCTTCTTATGTATCAGGGGTCCTCAAGAAGAGAGAACATCTGTGCTCCTTCTTATCTGCTGGTATCACCCCTTGCCAGAAGTCAGAGTTGCTGTTTGCTCCTCTCTCCAAGTGTCTGTTTCCGGAGGAGTTAATTAAGGGGATGGCTGCCTCTCTTATCCAGAAGGATACGCATGACCTCATGGCTTCTTCTGCACGTAAGGCTAAAACCTTACCTTCCGTGCCTAGACCCGTCCGCCCCTTAGCAGTTGATACACCTGCTTCTAGGTTCATCCCGCCCTTTCGTGGCAGAACCTCCAGCAGAGGAGGTACCCGTGCAGACAGTCACCGTGGCAAGTCCAAGAAGGGTTCCAAGTCCGCAAGAGGCAAGTTTTGACTTCCTTCCTCTCCAGACAGCTGTAGGAGCCAGACTCAAGACCTTCTGGCAAGCTTGGGAGAGCAGAGGTGCAGACGCTCAGTCTGTGAAGTGGTTGAAGGAGGGATACAGAATTCCGTTCTGCCTCAATCCCCCTCTAACTACATCTCCCATCAACCTCTCTCCCAACTACAAGGAGAAGGACAAGAGGCTAGCGTTGCAACAAGAGGTGTCGCTCTTGCTACAGAAGGAGGCAGTGGTCATAGTCCGGGACCATCAATCCCCGGGCTTTTACAACCGTCTCTTCCTGGTAGCCAAGAAGACAGGAGGTTGGAGACCGGTGCTGGACGTCAGTGCGCTCAATGCTTATGTCACCAAGCAGACGTTCACGATGGAGACGACGAAATCGGTCCTAGCAGCGGTCAGGCAGGAGGACTGGATGGTCTCGTTAGACCTGAAAGACGCATACTTTCACGTCCCCATCCATCCAGACTCCCAACCTTTCCTGAGATTCGTCTTTGGAAAGGTTGTGTACCAGTTCCAAGCCCTGTGCTTTGGCCTAAGCACGGCACCTCTTGTGTTTACGCGACTGATGAGGAATATTGCGAAATTCCTTCACTTGGCAGACATCAGAGCCTCCCTCTATTTAGACGACTGGCTTTTAAGAGCTCCCACAAGTCGTCGCTGTCTGGAGAATCTCAGATGGACTATGGATCTGACCAAGGAACTGGGCCTCCTGGTCAATTTAGAGAAGTCCCAGCTCGTCCCATCCCAGACCATTGTTTACCTGGGTATGGAGATTCAGAGTCGAGCTTTTCGGGCTTTTCCGTCGGCCCCAAGGATCAACCAAGCCCTAGAGTGCATCCTGAGCATGCTAAGAAGGAACCGATGCTCAGTAAGGCAGTGGATGAGTCTAACAGGGACACTTTCATCGCTGGCCCTGTTCATCGAGTTAGGGAGACTCCACCTCCGCCCCCTTCAGTATCATCTGGCTGCTCACTGGATCAAGGACATGACGCTAGAGACGGTCTCAATTCCTGTTTCCAAAGAGATGAGGTCTACTCTAACGTGGTGGAAGAACAGCATTCTTCTCAAGGAAGGTCTTTCGTTGGCTGTTCAGACCCCCGACCACCGTCTCTTCTCGGACGCATCAGACTCGGGCTGGGGTGCGACATTGGACGGACAGGAATGCTCGGGAACATGGAATCAGGAGCAAAGGACACTTCACATCAATTGCAAGGAGTTGTTGGCGGTTCATCTGGCCTTAATGAACTTCAAGTCCCTCCAGCTAAACAAGGTGGTGGAGGTGAACTCCGACAACACCACAGCCTTGGCTTACATCTCCAAGCAGGGGGGGACTCATTCGAGGAAGTTGTTCGAGATCGCAAGGGACCTCCTCATTTGGTCAAAAGATCGAAGGCTCACGCTGGTAACGAGGTTCATTCAGGGCGATATGAATGTCATGGCAGATCGCCTCAGCCGGAAGGGTCAGGTCATCCCCACAGAGTGGACCCTTCACAACAATGTTTGCAGCAGACTTTGGTCCCTGTGGGGTCAGCCAACCATAGATCTGTTCGCTACCTCGATGACCAAGAGGCTCCCATTGTATTGTTCTCCGATTCCAGACCCGGCAGCAGTTCACGTGGATGCCTTTCTGCTGGATTGGTCCCATCTCGACCTGTATGCATTCCCGCCGTTCAAGATTATCAACAGGGTACTTCAGAAATTCGCCTCTCACAAAGGGACACGGCTGACGTTGGTTGCTCCCCTCTGGCCCGCGAGAGAATGGTTCACAGAGGTACTGCAATGGCTGGTCGACGTTCCCAGGACTCTCCCTCTAAGAGTGGACCTTCTGCGTCAACCTCACGTAAAGAAGGTACACCCAAGCCTCCACGCTCTTCGTCTGACTGCCTTCAGACTATCGAAAGACTCTCAAGAGCTAGAGGCTTTTCGAAGGAGGCAGCCAGAGCGATTGCCAGAGCAAGGAGGACATCCACTCTCAGAGTCTATCAATCTAAATGGGAAGTCTTCCGAAGCTGGTGCAAGGCCAATGCAGTTTCCTCAACCAGTACCACTGTAACCCAGATTGCTGACTTCCTGTTACATCTAAGGAACGTTAGATCCCTATCAGCTCCTACGATCAAGGGTTACAGAAGTATGTTGGCAGCGGTTTTCCGCCACAGAGGCTTGGATCTTTCCTCCAACAAAGATCTACAGGACATCCTTAGGTCTTTTGAGACCTCTAAGGAACGTCGGTTGTCCACTCCAGGCTGGAATCTAGACGTGGTCCTAAGGTTCCTGATGTCATCTAGATTTGAACCGCTGCAATCAGCCTCTTTCAAGGACCTCACATTAAAAACTCTTTTCCTCGTATGCCTAGCAACAGCTAAAAGAGTAAGTGAGATCCACGCCTTCAGCAGGAACATAGGTTTCACATCGGAAACGGCTACATGTTCCTTGCAGCTCGGTTTTTTGGCTAAAAACGAGCTTCCTTCACGTCCTTGGCCTAAATCGTTCGAGATCCCTAGCCTATCCAACTTGGTGGGTAACGAGCTGGAGAGAGTACTTTGCCCAGTCAGAGCTCTTAGGTATTATCTGAAAAGGTCAAAACCCTTACGAGGACAATCAGAAGCCTTATGGTGTGCTGTTAAGAAGCCTTCGCTACCAATGTCTAAGAACGCAGTTTCTTACTACATCAGGCTTCTGATTAGAGAAGCTCATTCTCATATGAAGGAAGAAGACCTTGCTTTGCTGAAGGTAAGGACACATGAAGTGAGAGCTGTGGCTACTTCAGTGGCCTTCAAACAGAACCGTTCTCTGCAGAGTGTTATGGATGCAACCTATTGGAGAAGCAAGTCAGTGTTCGCATCATTCTATCTCAAAGATGTCCAGTCTCTTTACGAGAACTGCTACACCCTGGGACCATTCGTAGCAGCGAGTGCAGTAGTAGGTGAGGGCTCAGCCACTACATTCCCATAATCCCATAACCTTTTTAACCTTTCTCTTGATTACTTTTATTGTTGTTTTTGGGTTGTACGGTCGGCTAAGAAGCCTTCCGCATCCTGGTTGATTTGGCGGGTGGTCAATTCTTTCTTGAGAAGCGCCTAGGTTAGAGGTTGTGATGAGGTCCTTTAGTATGGGTTGCAGCCCTTTATACTTCAGCACCTAAGAGTCGTTCAGCATCCTAAGAGGACCGCTACGCTCAGTAAGGAAGACGTACTTATTAAAGGCAGAGTAATGGTTCAAGTCGACTTCCTTACCAGGTACTTATTTATTTTATATTGTTATTTTGAATAACTAATAAAAATGAAATACGGGATACTTAGCTTCTTTGTTAACATGTATACTGGTCTCCACCCACCACCCTGGGTGTGAATCAGCTACATGATCATCGGGTAAAATTAATATTGAAAAATGTTATTTTCATTAGTAAAATAAATTTTTGAATATACTTACCCGATGATCATGATTTAAAGGACCCGCCCTTCCTCCCCATAGAGAACCAGTGGACCGAGGAGAAAATTGAGGTCTTGTTGACAAGAAGTACTTGAGTACCTGACCACAGATGGCGCTGGTGAGTACACCCCCACCTGTATAGCGATCGCTGGCGTATCCCGACCGTAGATTTCTGTCGGGCAACGGAGTTGACAGCTACATGATCATCGGGTAAGTATATTCAAAAATTTATTTTACTAATGAAAATAACATATTTTATGAAATAATTTCTTTGATAGTCTTCGTACTGTTCTCAAAGATGAACTAACGTTTAGTTTTTTAGGCTACGCAGTTGTTGACGTTCAGGACGTTCAACATGCGCTCTATCGTTACGATAGAGAGAGAGTGTATCACGGTTTCACTTTGCAGTAAGAGTAAATCGATTCTGACGTTTTGTTCATTCTTTCTTAGCTTAAATGTTTTAAATTCTAATTTAAAGGAACTTTTTATTTGAAAATCCTTTCAGTTTTTTCCTTTAGTCAAATAACATGTTTTTTTGGCGATATATAATTGGGCTCTTCTCTTAGGTGCGAAATCAAGAGAGAAAGAGAGAGAGAGATAGAGACGGAGGGAGAGAGAGGAGAGAAAACGTTCCGTTCAAGCGGGTAACGTTGTTCTCGTGTTACTCTCGTCCCTAGTCTCTGTACGGGGAGGAAGGATAAAACGTTTTTAGGTTTTTATTCTCGTCCCCAGGCTATGTGCGGTGAGAGATTGAAAACGTAGTTATATGAACTAGTGTTTAGTCTCTTTCCCAGCCACTGATTTTTCTTTTTATCTTAAAATATGTTTTCTGTTTTTTGCTGGTATTATGAGCTTGCATTATACGACTAATTTCGCAATTACTACCTTTTAATGAAGGGTAGAATTGCGTGTTTCAGGTAGAAATAAGTGCAAAACAGAAAATCGAAGTGATAAAGTGATATGCGCAAAGTGTTACAGTGTTGCGTCCGAGCCGCAAAGTGTTACAGTGTTGCGTCCGAGGGTTCGTCTGTTCGTGCCTGTCGTTCACCTAGTTCGGGACCTCTTGCAAGCTCCCAAGCCCAGGGGAGAAGTAATGTCAAAAGACTTATGGGTTCGAGAGGCCTTGACCAACGAACAGACGTTTTCCCTCTATGGTATCGGGTGTTTCTTACCAAGATCTCCCCTACCATAAGACGAGAGAGACGTTGTTTCTCCTCGCCATCCATAGGC
This sequence comes from Palaemon carinicauda, assembly GCF_036898095.1. NCBI lineage: Eukaryota > Metazoa > Arthropoda > Malacostraca > Decapoda > Palaemonidae > Palaemon > Palaemon carinicauda. Next base: position 65,582,621 of record NC_090764.1, on the reverse strand, counting down.
TTTTCGCATAAGAAACCTGTCACAAGGTTTCGAAGCCCTTAAGCGAAAGTCAGTCCTTTCAGGACAGGTCCAGCGTCCTGGTTACAGCCATTAGGACAGCTCTGACCCTATGCAGTCATCGGATAACTGCTCGCCGCCTAACAAAAGCGTAACACAGACTCCGAAAGTCTTTTTTTGTAGGCAAAGTGTTGCGGTCACAGACGTTACCCTCGTCTATTACCACAACCATTTCCGTTGATCCTTAAGGGGTTGTATGGCAAAACATGCAGTATATGCTTGCCTCCCTTATGGAAGACTATTCTGTCGATTAGTCCGTTGAGTCTAGCCGTTTATCTCATCGATATCCTGGCTTTCAGCCAACCTAACGTTCCTTTGTGCTTACTGTTGACGTTGGCGTAGCTTAGTCACGTCAGTCAGGTTGTTTAGAACCACACTCGATGCAGTCTCGTGTGGTTTTTCAGCCGCATTTGGACGTTAGGCCACTGGCTGATGCTCCTGTTGACGTTCTAGACGTTCACTAACAATCGGAGTTGACTTGTTTTGACGCTGTGCGTCAACCTCCGCATTCTAGAGTTGTTTTGACTGCTCAGTCTAGGCAGTCAAAGCAGTCTCGAGTGGACGCTGTACGTCCTCACGCACCTGTTGTGGTTGACAGTTCAGTTGTTGACAGTTCACAGACTGTCAAGCAGTTACATGACGTTGCGTTCTGGTCCGCTACTAATGCACCAGTGAGAGACTCAGCTTTTATCGGACAAGGTTCCTGTAGATGAGGAAGTTGCTGTTCTCCCTCCTACTGATATTCCCTTGAGGACTCTGTCAGATGGAGAGGAGCCTTAAGCTGCTTAGCCTCCTATGGACTTTAATTAAATCATGATGATTTTTTTTTAAGGATCTTCGTCCGGATCTTGTAACTGCTGCTCCTCGTTCGCCTAAACGTCAGAACTTACACTAGGCCTAGCTACTTCGAAGCCGTTGTTTTTAAGCTAGTGCTCTCTCGCTCTCCTAGAGAGCGTTACGTTGGCTAGGCGACTGGTTTTTCACCAGGAGGAGTTTGGGGGATACAGCCTTTGCTTTCCCTTCTTTTAAACTGGTTTATAGAGCGAGAGTCTGATATGACACGAGAGAAGTTCTCGGCTTGGGAGTTCATGCCTCTGCCCAGATAGACTTCTCAATTCTGGTAGACTCTCCCTGGCGCCTAGCCAGGAGACGCTCCAAGTTGTTTACAGGTCAACTTCTCAGCTGTTGTCGAGCCTTTGAAGTTTTGCTGTACTATTATGTCACGCATAACAAGGCTTTCAGGGATGGTAAACGGTTCCGCCTCAGTCGCTAACCCCGTCTGTTGCCACACCTGCTCCCGTAGACCCTAAATGGGCTTTGCTGCAAGACATGCAGTCCAAGCTTGCGTCCTTGATAGAGGACTTAAATGCGGAGAAGAACCATCTGGCCAACAACCTTCCAACCGGTCGGTTGTGCGCCCTGTTGACGCTGAGGTAACCTACTCGCGTCTGCCAGTTGAGGTGGTTCCTCCACCGATGCGACCCAGTGTGGGTTGCCTGCCGCACGTTGACGTTAAGCGACGCTCGGAGGTGGTTGTTGACGTTCAGGACGTTCAACAACCAGCAGAGGTGACTTGTTGTGACGCAGTGCGTCAACCTCAGCAACCCGGTAGGGTGTTGACTGCACAACCCAGACGGTCTAGACAGTTTCGGGTTGACGCTGTGCTTCCTCGCGCACCCATGGTTGTTGACAGTTCACAGACTGTGCAGCAGTTCCATGATATTGCGTCCGGCTCCGTCACGCATCCACCAGTGCGACCGGATTCAGCGAGTCAGACGTTGCCCACTCCGTTGCCGTTTCCTCATCAGTTTCGGATGAGGAACCCTCTGATGAGGACGTTGCTGAACAAGACGATCAGCCCCCAGAATAGATCAAGCCCTGCTATCCATCCAGAAGATGCTGAAGAAGGAACGCTGCTCAGTCAGGCTGTGGATGAGTCTGGTAGGGACGCTGTCATCCGTGGATCAATTTGTGTCACTAGGAAGACTACACCTCCGTCCTCTTCTATACCATCTAGCTTTTCACTGGAAAAAGGACAAGACGCTAGAAGCGGTCTCGATCCCGGTTTCCGAAAAGATAAAGTCTTGTCTGACTTGGTGAAAGGACTATATCAACCTAAGAGAGGGTCTTCCCCTGACTGTTCAGACTCCCAACCACGTTCTCTTCTCGGACGCATCGGACGTAGGCTGGGGTGCGACATTAGACGGTCGGGAATGCTCGGGATTATGGAACTCGAGTCAAAGGACAATGCATTTCAACTGCAAGGAGCTACTGGCAGTACGTCTGGCCTGGAAAAGCTTCAGGTCTCTCCTTCAAGGCAAAGTGGTGGAGGTGAACTCGGACAACACCACGGCTTTGGCGTACATCTCCAAGCAAGGAGGGACCTACTCTCTGACGTTGTACGAGATCGCAAGGGACCTCCTCACCTGGTCAAAAGGTCTAGACATATCACTAGTAACGAGGTTCATCCAAGGCAACTTGAATGTCATGGCAGATTGTCTCAGTCGGAAGGGACAAATAATTCCAACAGAATGGACCCTCCACAAGGATGTATGCAAGAGACTTTGGGCCACCTGGGGCCAGCCAACCATAGATCTCTTCGCAACCTCGATGACCAAGAGGCTCCCAATATTTTGCTCACCAATCCCGGACCCAGCAGCAGTTCATATAGATGCCTTTCTCCTAGATTGGTCACATCTAGATCTATATGCATTCCCTCCGTTCAAGATTGTCAACAAGGTACTGCAGAAGTTCGCCTCTCACGAAGGGACAAGGTTGACGCTAGTTGCTTCCCTCTGGCCTGCGAGAGAATGGTTCACCGAGGTACTTCGATGGCTAGTAGACGTTCCCAGAACACTTCCCCTAAGGGTGGACCTTCTACGTCAGCCACACGTAAAGAAGGTACACCAAGGCCTCCACGCTCTTCGTCTGACTGCCTTCAGACTATCGAAAGACTCTCGAGAGCTAGAGGCTTTTCGAAGGAGGCAGCCAGAGCGATTGCTAGAGCAAGGAGAACATCCACCCTTAGAGTCTACCAATCGAAGTGGGAAATCTTCCGAAACTGGTGCAAGTCAGTATCCGTATCCTCGACCAGTACCTCTGTAACTCAAATAGCTGACTTCCTCTTATATCTGAGGAAAGAACGATCTCTTTCAGCTCCCACTATCAAGGGTTACAGAAGCATGTTGGCATCAGTCTTCCGTCACAGAGGCTTAGATCTTTCCAACAATAAAGATCTACAGGACCTCCTTAAGTCTTTTGAGACCACGAAGGAGCGTCGTTTGGTTACACCTGGTTGGAATTTAGACGTGGTACTAAGATTCCTTATGTCAGACAGGTTCGAACCGCTACAATCAGCCTCCCTGAAAGATCTCACCTTAAAGACTCTTTTCCTGGTATGCTTAGCCACAGCTAAAAGAGTCAGTGAGATTCATGCCTTCAGCAAGAACATCGGATTCTCATCCGAAACGGCTACATGTTCTACAACTTGGTTTTCTAGCCAAAAACGAGCTGCCTTCTTGGCCTTGGCCAATATCGTTCGATATTCCAAACTTATCGTATGGTTGGAAATGAACTAGAAAGAGTCTTATGCCCTGTAAGAGCTCTTAAGTTCTATTTAAAACGAACTAAACCTTTACGAGGCCCGTCTGAAGCTTTATGGTGTTCAGTTAAGAAACCATCTTTGCCTATGTCAAAGAATGCTTTATCCTATTTTATCAGACTGTTAATACGAGAAGCTCATTCCCATCTGAATGAGGAAGACCAAGCTTTGCTGAAGGTAAGGACACACGAAGTTAGAGCTGTCGCAACTTCCGTGGCCTTTAAACAAAATAGATCTCTGCAAAGTATAATCGACGCAACCTATTGGAAAAGCAAGTCAGTGTTCGCGTCTTTTTATCTTAAGAATGTCCAGTCTCTTTACGAGAACTGCTACACTCTGGGACCATTCGTAGCAACGAGTGCAGTAGTGGGTGAGGGCTCAACCACTACAATTCCCTAATTCCATAACCTATCTTTCTCTTGAAATGTTTTATTATTGTTTTTGGGTTGTCCGGAAGGCTAAGAAGCCTTTCGCATCCTACTTGATTTGGCGGGTGGTCAAAGTCATTTCTTGAGAAGCGCCTAGATTAGAGGTTTTGATGAGGTCCTGTTGTATGGGTTGCAACCCTTGATACTTCAGCTCCTAGGGGTCGCTCAGCATCCTAAGAGGATCGCGAGGCTCCGTAAGGAAGACGTACTTAAAAAGGCAGAGTAATTGTTCAAGTCGACTTCCTTACCAGGTACTTATTTATTTTAAGTTTGTTATTTTGATAACTGCTAAAATGAAATAAAAAATCCTTAGCTCATAATAATGTAAACATTTATTGCTGGTTTCTACCCACCCCCCTGGGTGTGAATCAGTTTATATAATCACCGGCTAAGTTAAATATTGAAAAATGTTATTTTTATAATAAAATAAATTTTTGAATATACTTACCCGGTGATTATATATTAAAGGACCCTCCCTTCCTCCCCAATAGAGACGCAGTGGACCGAGGAGAAAATTGAGTTCTTTGTTTACATTGAGTACCGAGTACCTGCACGACAGATGGCGCTGTTGAAGTACACCCCCTACCTGCATAGCGATCGCTGGCGGATTTTTAACGTAGAGTTTTCTGTCGAGCAACAGAGTTGCAGCTTATATAATCACCGGGTAAGTATATTCAAAAATTTATTTTATTATAAAAATAACATTTTTCCTAACTATACAAACCTTAGCTATTTAATCAAACTTGCCCGCCAGCCCTGTCCCCCATGAAGTCCTACCTCTAAGCAAAAGTGGAGCTACAACACAGGTGTGTGAGGGGGGAGGGTAGCTAGCTACCCTCCCTACCCCCCGCTAACTAGTGGTGGGGTAATAATCCCTCGTTAAAATTTTATGGCTCGTTCTTTCAGCTACGCGAAAGTAATTACCCACTTTAAATAGCTAAGGTTTGTATGGTTAGGAAAAATACAAATTATCTACGAATTTATCATATATGTACAGTATTGTACTGTATGTATTGTATTATTTTCCATTTATTATTACATCGTGTTGTAATAAATACCTAATTTACAGGTATTAACATTTAGTTTAGGTATATTGGATGGCTCAAATGTATTAGGCTGTGCATTATTTCATTGTGGTTATACTGTAGCTTTATTATGAGATTTAATGTGGTGTTTTGTAGAGTTTGGAACGAAATAGGCAATTTGCATGTGAAATGTGACTCACACGAAAAAAAATCACTTTACGAAAGCCACTCCAGAACGAATTAATTTTGTGGTGTGAGGCATTACTGTATTTCTTTGTCGTAAGAGTTATCTGTACTTGTCAGGAGTATGGGGTAGTCCTGTCCTCCATGTGAGATTGGACCTTTAGCTTGGGATGTAACTAAAGTTTTGCAGTCTTTGAAGAGAGTTCCTTACTAACCGTTTCTGCTTGTCCTGGCTTCAACAAAGTGGGTAGGCAAATTTCATAGACTCTCATATTCATTCTCTAATTCTGAGAACTTTGATGCAGGTCTTTTTATCTTTGTTGCTGAGTTGTAGAAAAACTCAAAATCTGTCGATCTTGGATTCCAGGTTTTCATTTTTTACAGTATCTTCATGTAGGGAGGTAAGCAGTTATCTGGATGAGTTAATTATATGTCCTATAAGGGCACTAAGGCACTACCTGAAAAGAACTGGGGCCACCACACCCAAGTTGCAGAACTTTTTCGTAAGACTGGCAGGGAAAATATAAAATCACTAAAAAATACAATCTCCTTTTGGCTGCAGGTGACACTTAACAGACCATTAGAACAAGTTGAGGGCATGGCCATGAGATCAGAAGAGTTGGTGCTACCCTCACCTTCAAGAAAAATCCCTTGGTGGGTATGAAAGTGTCAGATCACCTTTATGGAGCATTGTGTGTGGGAATCCATTCACAGGTCTTTAGACATGTTTTCACTTTGATCTGTGATTGCTGCTCAGCAAATGGGGTAGTGACCCTACCTCCTTTACAGAACTAGATGTATCATGTCTAAGATAGTTGTCACAATGTAATTCTAGATTGAAAGTGAGGAGGTCTGTCCTCTCTTTTTCTCTTCTTCCCCTCTCCTGTGGTATAGCTGTTGGAATCCTATGTAGGTGGAAGGAGATAGTTATAGGTAAGCCTCATTTTTAGTAACCAGCTTTTCTATTGATATTAAATAGACATGTTCATTCCATCTTCCTCCTTACGAGGTGGAGGATGGATATGTTCAGGCAGACCCATCAAGTTGTTTATATCTTACCTGACAGACTTACCAGTCTAAGAAAAGATATTTTCTGTTGCTCAGCCTTGCTTGCCTGGGTAGTCAACCTGACGGCACTTTTGACCCAGGTTCGTGAGATGTCCGCAACATATCAGGTCAGAGATCTGAAATCCCAAGATTTTAGCCAACCAGTTTGGTAAAAGGAGCTTCCTCCCACTCAAGGATGAGTTTCCTAATTAAAGGACAAGAGTTTGTAATCATGTAGGAACTAATCACAAGTTTGAAAGTACCCAGTAATTTGTATAGTTCTCAACTATACAAACTGGAGTTCTTTAATTTAACTTCCTGTCAGCACCTCCCTCTGAAATTCTTGGATGTAATCAAAGTGACTGGTAATTACCGGTAACTGCCCCTGCACCATGTTTTAGGTTTTAACTGCCGGGTTCCGGCTGCACTTGAATCAACGTCCTAATTAGAGGACTTAGGTTTATATAGTTAGGAAATTTACAAATTACTTTTAAAATTTGTGATATTTTTTCATGTTGTTGCAAAGCTTACAAATATAAAAAATTAAGTTATGAATATTAGTCGATCATTGAATTGTATTAATAAATTACATTAGAGAAATTTCCCTATCATAAATTTTTCTAATGGAGTTTTTTATTTGTAAATGGCTTGCCTTTATTGTCATTTGCTATTTGCTTGAATACAGTAAAGTTAGAATGCATGGAAGCTGAATAATTTAGAATACAATATTCAAAGTATTGTATTGTACAGTATAGTATACTACAGTGTAGAAACTGTTACACAGAAAACTAAGCTGATAATTTATTTTTCAGATTTCTAGAATGCTGCTTGAGGAACGCTGTCTTCAAGAATGAAAGGACTTACTGTTGACCAGATCAGTGCTGATCGGGTTACATTCTTAGCCCAACAGTACTGGTCTCCAGATACCAAGGATGCTCATCTTCCTTATGATCATCAGATAATAGAAGATGTTTATGAGAGTGAAGTTAGAGCCACTGACTTTTCTAATCGACGTATTGTTGTGCTGGAATTGAGTCAGTTTTTAGAAAACTATGTGTGGCCCAATTACTCAGGAGAGGCTTCTCCTGCACATCTTATGTTAGTTGTCATTTTAGTCAATGAAAAGTTCCGTGAACGAGTGCCAGCTTGGGACTCGTTTGTTAAACATCCCACTCCTTTTCCAAGCTTTTTACGACACTTGATGAAAGCTTGCTTAGACGATGGTTCGACATTTACCGTGAAGGAACAGACTCATATGATAGTGTTTTTAAATCATCTTTACAACAGTATCGAGACAGACTTGATACGAGATGGCATTAGCCATACGGTATCTTACAATATATTAGAATGTTTGTCAGAAGGTCAAATGCAAAATGTTTTGAGAGAGTTTCCAAATTGGAGTAAAGCCATAAAAAGAACGGCTAGACACAGAAAAAAGCTGCAAGGTACTGAATTGGAAAATTTTGATTTTGACACTAAATTCTTATACTCTCTTATGCAACAATTCTTGAAAAAGTTATCTCAAATTCAAAGTACCGAGGCTGAGGCAAATGAAGATATTGTGCATTATTGTGAAAGATTCTTAGAATTGATGATTGATCTAGAGTCTCAGCTACCTACACGTAGATTTTTTAATACGCTTCTTCATTCAAGCAATTTTCTTGTAAAATGCCAGTTGTCGGCTCTTGCAAATCATGAAGATGGCAAGCTCTTTTCACAGTTATTGTATATAATGAAAGTCTTTGGTCAGTTTGAGATAAATGATAATACAGGACAGCCCCTGTCAGATTTAGATGTCATGAAAATTCACTATGATCAAATTAAGCAGTTGCAGAGTACAACATTCAAACATTTTCCTAGCTTGACACAATTTAGTTTTTCTAGTGTGGCTGCAGTTGATGATGCGAATACTTTACGACAGTTCATTGAGCAGTTGGAAGATGCAGAATTACAAAATCTTTGTCATTTGATGCATCTCTTGCCCAAAGAGGATGAAGGGGAAACCGACAGAAAATTCCTGATAGAAATTATTCTTTGGAAATATCAGCGTCGTATTTCACAACTTGAAGCAATAAATAGAATGCCATTATATCCAGTTGAGACCATCATTTGGGATGATAATATTGTTCCCTCAGAATACTTTTCTGGAGATGCTTGTTTAGCTTTACCCAAACTGAATCTCCAGTTTCTTACTCTTCATGACTATTTGTTAAGAAATTTTGATCTTTTTAGACTCGAGTCAACCTATGAAATTCGACAAGATATTGAGGATATAGTCATGAGATTGAACCCCTGGGAATCTGAAATGGGAAACGTAGTCTTTAGGGGATGGGCTCGAATGGCACAGCAAATTGTGAACTTTGCTGTGTGTGAAGTAGCCAAGCCAAATGTCGGGGAGGATAAACCATCGAGAGTACGTGCCGACATAACTGTGAATTTGAGCGTGAGGAGAGAAATAAAGAATGAGTGGGAAGCTCTTAGGAAACATGATGTTTGCCTTATACTTTCAATAAGCCACCCAAAAGAATATCCAAATCCAAATGGTTATTTTCCTGAAGAATGGGGAATCAAGTATGTTCGTGGATGTGAGGTAGAAGGTATGCTTGATGAAAATGGAAGGGTTATTGAAGAAGGGCCAGAACCAAAGCCAGAATTAAAGGGTGAAACCAGAACTTATCGCGTTTGGCTCGATTGCAATCAATATAAAATTGATATGGATAATATAAAGTTGAGTGAGAATCAGGAAGATGTTTATGAAACCTTTAATATATTAATGAGGAGGAGGCCAAAGGAAAATAATTTCAAGGCCGTACTGGAAACTATTCGTGACTTGATGAATACCCGATGTGTTGTACCAGATTGGTTATTGGATATAATTTTAGGTTATGGAAATCCTGGAGCTGCTCATTATTCTAAAAGAGAAAATGCTTTGTCAACATTGGATTTTAATGACACATTTTTGAACCATGATCACTTAAAAGAAAGTTTTCCAGGTAATACAATTGTAGGTAAGGAATCTGCAAGTATGGAACCGCCATTCAAATTGACCTTTGAAGATCAAAAATCTGCTAAACGTACAGCCGATGAAGAGGTCAAAGAATCGAAAGTCATTCATGTCGAGCCATACGTTATACCAAATCGTGGTCCTTATCCTTATACTGTTCCCCGTAAAAATAGAGTGAAGTTTACACCTACTCAAGTTGAGGCTATCAGATCTGGTATGCAGCCTGGGCTTACTATGGTTGTTGGACCCCCTGGAACAGGAAAGACTGACGTGGCAGTTCAAATTATTTCTAACATTTACCATAACAATCCAGCTGAACGTACTCTTGTCGTGACCCACTCAAATCAGGCGCTCAATCAACTTTTTGAAAAAGTTATTGCATTGGATGTTGATGAAAGGCATTTGCTGCGTTTAGGTCATGGAGAAGAGGCACTGGAAACTGAAAAAGACTTCAGCAGGTATGGCCGAGTTAATTATGTACTGAGCAAACGTTTGGAGCTGTTAGATGAGGTTACTCGACTTAAAGAATCTTTAGGTGTAGCTGGAGAAATGGGTGCATCATGTGAAACAGCAGGATACTTTTTTTTGCAGCACGTTCTAGCCAGGTGGGAACGATACATTAGTAGGGTAACAGCCACACCGGGAAAACCAGTAAATGTTTCTCAAATTAATGACCTATTTCCATTTCATGTGTTCTTTAGCAATGCTCCTCAGCCTCTCTTTCATGGTAAAGGTTATGAGGAGGACATGGAGATAGCTGAAGGTTGTTTCAGATATCTTGAAAACATTTTTACGCAGCTGAAAGAATTCCGTGCATTTGAAATGTTGAGAAGTGGATTAGATCGAACTCGGTACTTGCTCGTCAAAGAGGCCAAGATCATTGCTATGACTTGTACCCATGCAGCCCTTAAACGAAGGGAGCTTGTTGATCTAGGATTTCAGTTTGATAACATTTTGATGGAGGAAAGTGCTCAAATCCTCGAAATTGAAACTTTTATTCCTTTACTTTTGCAAAACCCCGAGGATGGACGTAATAGGCTTAAAAGGTGGGTCATGATTGGAGATCATCATCAGTTACCACCTGTAATAAAGAATATGGCTTTCCAGAAGTACAGCAATTGTGAGCAAAGTTTATTTACACGTTTTGTCCGACTTGGTGTGCCAACTATTCAGCTGGATGCGCAAGGTCGAGCTCGTCCTTCCATCTGTGCTCTATATAATTGGCGATATGAGAGGTTAGGTGACTTGCCCCATGTTACAGCTTGGCCGGAATTTCAAGTAGCTAATGCCGGAGTGTGGTTTGACTATCAGCTTATTAATGTTGAGAATTTGGAAGGGCGGGGAGAAACAGAACCCAGAAAGTATTTTTATCAGAATTTGGCTGAAGCAGAATATGTAGTTCATTTGTACATGTATATGAGACTTCTTGGGTATCCTGCATCCAAAATTTCCTTATTGACCACTTACAATGGGCAAAAAGAATTGCTTCGAGATGTAGTTGAGCAGAGATGTGCTCGCAACCCAATATTTGGTCGCCCACATAAGATAAGCACAGTGGATAAGTATCAAGGTCAACAAAATGATTACATTCTTCTCTCTCTTGTTAGGACCCGTGCTGTCGGTCATTTAAGAGATGTACGTCGTTTGGTTGTGGCAATGTCTCGTGCTAGGCTTGGCCTTTATATTTTTGCTCGAGTTTCACTGTTCAAAAATTGCTATGAACTTCAACCCGCTTTTTCTCTTTTAACAAGAAGACCATTACAACTGCAGCTGGCACCTTGGGAAAACATTCCTTGCACTCGTCCAAACACTCAACCTCCAGAGGGTAAACCAGTAATAGTTAAAGATGTTACTCATATGAGTAATTTGGTTCATGAACTCTACTCCAATGTGTGTGCTTCTATCAATGCACTTGTCTCATTACAAGCTGGACCTGGCTCTATGCAAACACATGAGCTTCCGCCAGATACAGGGGCACGGTATGACTCTGACGAGGAAGTGCAAGCTGAAACGGAAGAAGCTGAGGAGTCAGTGATGATTGTTAATGAAGTATGATTATTATGTTGTCATGGTTGTAGCAGTGGTGGAAGTATTATTCTTGAGAAATTTTCAGTGTAAGACAGTTCCTTGACTGAAACTAATATCTGACAAAAATTGTAATGGTTGATTTATTAAAGATTTAAGTATGAGTGCTCTAGTGTTTATGTAAAGAAAGAGCATCCTAGAATTCTTTTATCACAAGAATTGCTCTTTTTTGTCCATGTGTACAAAAAATTATATGTATAGATTATCAATAAATTAAAGTTTTGTAAGCTTTTTATAAATATGCCAGTTTTATTACCAAATATTTTAACTTGTGTGAAAGTCAATTAGATTTTCTTAATTTTTAATTGTTCTAAGACAAATAAAGATCTTTATCTTTTAACAGAGGAGTATCTTCTGCCTAATCTTTAAGAAGGTGGATAGCTCGCAACAGGTAGACCCGAGTTAATCCATCCACTGGTCCTGACATAGTCAAGCCACTATTACTTCAGCTGCCATCTTATTCACATGTCTAGCTGCTAATGTCCTTTTGACGATTAGTGCTATACTTCATAGTATGGATTAAAAGAAATCAGTGAATATCAGGTAAGTCTGTATTAAAATTACTGTAGCACCTCATATGGCTTGTACTGTGTTGGGTGAGTACCACTGTGTTTAGTGTCATGTGTTGTTGCCTTTCGATTGAGACTTGTTTAAGGAAAAGAAAAATAAGCTTAGGAAGTATTTTCTGGTACCTTCTCCATTTGGGTGACAGTGCTTGGTGTTAAGTCTTAATCCTATATGCCACTCTATTCCATTCCTCAGGCTAGATTTTTTTGGTGCTCCTGTAATCACTTGCCCTACACTACAAGGAGCACGTTTGAGGAGCAGGATTATCAGGACCTCTGCTCGGAGTATGGTTTATCCAAACTTCTTCCCCAATGAATGATTTATTATACCTGACTTTGCCAGAGGTACCCTCACAGTATCTGTGTGTGATGATAATATACGTATATTTAAAAGATGTTCTTACTCAATTAATAATATGTAACGGCTCCTCACTTATCCTTTCCCCTAGTTGACTAGACTAGGTAAAGTCTGTTGGGGTGCAGATATCCATGGTTATCAACGGATACGTCCCTGATTATATACGATATGTTCGGATAGTCGTTCCGGGGGTTAGAACCCCGTGATACCTGATGGTAATTCTCTTGTAATATCACTCGCAGTAGGAAGCTGCCGAAGGGACCTTCCATCCGGATGACATGGCTATTTCACCCAAAAATAGATTTTTCCTACATCAAAATCCGTTTGTTTGCCATATCATGATTGTTTTTTAGGTGTTATACCCCTTTTGAAAAAACTATACATTATGGTATTGTTTAAATATAATTGTACATTAAAAAACACGTTGATTAAGAATAGTTCTGGAAATGATGATAATATAGTACTGTAATGTATGTGTGGGGCGATGATTCGCTACTGAAGTGTGTTCATACAGTATTTCAATACATATTCTGTGAAAAAAAATAATACCGTATAGTACAGTACAGCGGGCTGCTCAGGCAGTGGGCAGTCAGTTGGTAGGTTACGAGTTAATCCACCCTAGGACTGCAAGCATTTGAGGATTCTCTATTTTTGTGCCTGTCTATGTCACCTAACCCCCACAAAGACTAAGGGCCAACTGTAGTTAGGAAAAATACAAAATACTTTTAAAATATTTATTTTCCTAACTATTCAATCTTAAGTTCCCACCTTCACCTTCCCCCTAAAGTCTCAGACGAAATCAAGGTGACATTTCAGTGTACAAGCAGAAGGGGTGGGGCCTCCCCTTCAGCAGCCACTAACAATCAGCTATTGCCGACACCTCGTTATAAGTTTGTAACTGCCAAGTTCAAGCTGCGCTTGAATCAATTCTCATAATAAAGGTTTTAGGTTTGTATAGTTAGGAAAAATAAATTTTATGATTTTGTAATATTGTTTGATATAATTTTATAACAAACAACATATCTATCAAATATGAATTAGGGTTTCACTGCTGTAGGCCCACACTACTGACATGATTGAAACATTGGGCACAGTCACATATGTATGGTATCTGTTGATAACTGGGTTGAAATAAATATAGAAAAGCAAAGTGTAAATACTGTCATCTTATATTTGATTACAAAATAGTCATTACATCTCAGTATCTGTACATGGTACCTTTTAGGCTTTTCAGATAGAAATTATGATTAACCTGCAATATTACAGATCTTGGTTGAAGTTGGTAAGTAAAGATTTCCTGCAATTGGGATTCCTATACGTGTCTAAAGACTTCAGTTATAGAATGCTAAGAAAACAGACAGTAAGATTAGATTACCAGTGGGGGAGGTACATAAGGTCTCACCAGTAATATCAATTTCTAACCAAAGGACTCCCTCATTATGGCTAAAATATTTCTTTTTGACTAGTATTCACATTGCATTAAGTAGTACCTACCTATAAGAACTATATTCACCAAGTTATGTCTCATTATGAAGACAATTTAAGATTCAAATTTTCACTGTGCTCTACCTCCTATCCATGTCCAAAAGGTAAATTACCTTATATTTGAAACAGTTTTATACGTAGGATTCCTAAAGTTGGTAATACATATTGTTCATATTTCAGTCAATTCCACACTGTAATCCCCATTTTTAACATTGTCCTATTTTATACCGCTTACAATAAATAACTAAATTATTTCAGAACAAATAAACAATACAGTGCTTTTTTTATACAGTATGAAAAAGATATAACAAGCTGGAGCCTGTATAAATAAATATCCAAATAATTCCTGAACAAATAAACAGTACAGTACTTTCTTTATACAGTATGACAACAAAGATATAACAAGCTATAACAAAACATATTCAATACATTGGCAAATATGTGACGCATCATCATCGTATCTCACAATTTATATCTGACTGATGGTATTGGTCCCTAGAATACTGTATATGAAAAACAGGTATTTTAAAAGTGTGATTAAAAAAATTGAGAAATTTATTGTCTGACATTATGACATAATTTTCCATTTCCATATAATGAAAAAAATCTATTACATCAATGAACAATTAATGGCACAACCTTAATATTTTGATGTTCTTGGGTGTCTTGCAGTCACTTCCTTAAAAATCTAAATAAAATGCATGATCATTTTGATGTAGTTACAGTACTGTACTATATACACTCATGTTATTACTTACGACACTTATCACAATGAAAGGCAGTACTTGTACGATATTCATAAATCACGTTTCTTGCAAATCAACTTATGCTTTGCCTATAGATAGGCTAATTTGCCATGAAACTTATCCAACAAACCAAAGTTGAGTAAATGACAATCATTACTTAAGCCTTCACAGGTAAAGCATATTCTTTGGTTAAGGCAAACTGATTCTAAATGCCAACATATACAATAAATAAAAATGCATTGAAATTTCTTCCTTGAAGCAATGTAGGTACAGTAATAGTACTTTGTTAACTTGCAATACTTCTGGATTCTCAGTTAACCTGAACATACTTGTTTTATGTGAATGTGACCTGAAAAGTAAAATAAAGAAAAAACATTTAAGTGTAATTAAGCACTAATTACTAATTTGGCCCTCAATACCCAGGACCTTTTTTGTGGGCATTTTAATTTAATCATCATTCCACAAAATCTTTCCATTGATATTCTAACATATTTTGTAAAAATTTCATGTACGTAAATAATAAATGAAAGAGAAAAGAGGAGTTTGAAGGAAAATCCTACACAAATACAAACCATTCGCTCTTACTATGGATATATGGTTCTGGCATAGCTAGAAACTAGCCATAAATTTTTTAAACAAGGTAAACGACCCGCTGCTATTTAGCAGGGGTAAACCAACCAACCTGCTCACACACTCACATGGTCTATTTATCCACTTTTGTTTTTGGGTTGTTGAAGAGAAAACATGCTCTCACTCTCTCCTGTAAAATCCTATATAAAGAACTGGCAGTACACTCCCTTTGTTTTCCTTTTCATTTTGCAGGTGTGTCTGGTCTTAATGAGGGCTGCTAATATGTGGGTTTGCCCTGGCATCGAAGGTTGCTCTTGTAGGACCTTAATGTCGTCTCGGGAGACTGATCCTCATTCCCTTTATCCTGAGTGCAGACGACACTCCTGCACTTGGTTGTCTCCCTGTGGAGTGTCACAGTGGCCATCCTCCCAGTGGGACGGTACAGTAGGCAACGGAAGAAGTCTAAAAGGGATTCTACTTCCCTCAGTGTTGTCCTCAAGGTCAAAGAAATCCCGACTTCTTACTATGGCATCTCGTCCACCACCCGCTGACTACTTGTTCAGTCTCCTCTGGAGGACGAACGAATAAGAGTGTGATGACCATTTGACCCACAGAAAACCCTCATGTACGGAGGGCTCCGTCGCTGCCCCTAGCAAAGTGGTAGCGCCCACAGCCGAAGGCGAGTTTATCTTTTAAAAGATGCCATACATCAACTTTGGCCTTCCTTGGGGATCAGAGAGAGTGCACATCTGCCTCTGCACGGGTTGGCAACGGCCTTCCCCACGCCTAGCATCTCGAGTGGAGTTCCCTACAGAGTGACTCGTGTCCTTCACTGAAGATTTCTCTGCAACTTCTTGGCACCTGAGGAGATGCTGGCTGGGTTCCGGTTCCGGCCAAGCTTGTGATCCCCCGGGGTGGGCATGCCAGCTGAGTACCGAGTGACCTGAGTTTTCTCAAGTGTGCTGAGCAACCTGAGCTTCTCAGTGTGCTGAGTGACCTGAGCTTGGTCAGCACATTGTTCCAAAGCCAACGAAACGCTCTGTTCCTCCACCCTACAAGGCCAGTTACCCTTCTTGCCGATGCGAAAGGGCGTCCTATCATGACCTTGTAAGCATTAGATTCGTTTAAGTCTTGCTCCAGCTCTTTGGAGCATCCAGATGATGGCAGCCATTGACCACTTGCAGTCGCAGCAGCTTGCCTTGGCACAAGTCTTGACGAATCTTGTGAGGCATAGCCCTTCGAAATTATTGCCTCGGGCTTCAACTCCCCATGGGGTAGAGCCTGCTTGTTCTAACTTCACGTGAATGATGGCAGCGAGCGTTCGCAAACAAGCTCTCTCTCCCTTGCTCACTTCCATCTGAGCACGTAACTCCTCCTGTAGTAGACAAGGCAGTTCATCAACCTCTTGCAGAATTGCGCTCCTGTCTACAATGCTATGTCTCGCGGATGAACTAGGCCTAGTTGAGTGGGAGGGAGAGTCTTGTGTGTCAATGCACACTCTCCCACCATGTGCTGGTGAGGCGGGTGGGCGAGCTCCTCCCACTGATGAAGGTCTGCTCCCTTCTCCGACCGCGTTACCTCAGTAGTGCACACACGTACTTAAGTTTGTTCGCCAAGAGAGGCAACTGATCATGATCAGCGTGTTGACGAACACTCGCCTGTTAGGGTTCCTGCGGCTGTCCCTTTGTTTGTGAATGATGCACCATGGTCTAGAGAACTCGAGGCTATAAAAAACCAGTTAGCGAGCCGGTTCCAGCTCCATCATCCTAGGAGCAGGGAAGAATGTCTTCTCCCAAGTTGCTAGGTAGGACTTCAAACTCTCCTAGAGCTGGGCATTTATTGAATCTGCTTCTTAGTCTGTTCGTATGGCAGCGGAAGTATTATGAGATATTAAAAGATGATCCCTCTCCTTTGCCTTTATATTTGAAAATTTTTTGGCTCTAACTCTCAATATCACTCTTGACAAATTGACAGGACAGTCGGTGACTCTCGGCGGCAGAGGCCACAAACTTGGAACAGATTGCAAAGAATTCATTGTAAGCCTCTTCCTGGATCAACTACTGGTCTGGTTTGTTAGGCTTTCTCATCCCCGATGAGGATTTGGCCAATTCAGAAAAGCGGAAAGCAATAAACACCCTCTTGCTTTCCGGAGTGAGGGCCATTGAGTTCCTTGCCCATAATCTGGCCAACCAGTGGACGAACTGGATTTAGAGAAGGCATGACTCTGTTATCTCATTATCCCCAAGGCAATTGCTGAAGAGAGAGGCACTCAAGTTACACAACTCGTTGGTGGAGCACTGGAGGAAGACGAGTCATGACTCCCTCATCCATAGGGCAGTGACATCTTACCCTTACTCTTCGGCACCGAGATTGTCCCCCACCAACTGACATCGGCACCGAGATTGTCCCCCACCAACTGACAAGTAAGTCCTGAAGTAGCCCTTTCATGGCAAGGTTCTTGGGGATAGAGGTGGAAGACATGGTCGTTCTCACTATGGGCCCATTCATCCTGGCAATCCACTGGTGGGAGGATGCCTGAAGCACAGGTTGCAGAGATGGGAGTTCCATGGGGCCAAACCTTGGACGGTCTCCAATCTCTGTGCAGGGTACCACGTTCCATTCGTTCTCTCTCCCCTTCGTTGACTCATCCAGTGATGTCTTGCTTCTAAGTGAAGGGATCAGCGAAACATCTTACCCTTCAGGCGTTAGTCCAACTGGAGAAAGATTCTCTCCAAGAGCTCCTAGGCGTCTGGAGACCGATCATCGACCTCTCTGCCCTGAACGGGTTTGGTCTGCAAACCCAGTTCAAAATGGAGACACCCAATATGTTAAGACAGGCTGTCAGACCTATCAATTTCATGATAACACTGGATCTCAAAGATGCATACTTCTAGATCCCAATCCATCCATTGTCAAACAAGTACCTAAAATTCATCCTTCACCAGAAAATATACCAGTTCAAGGTGCTGTGCTTCGACCTGTCTACAACATCCCAAGTGTTGAATCTAGTTTCAACCTGGAGACATGACACCAACGGCATTTGTCTATTAAGCTATCTAGACGACTGGCTGATTCTATGATTCTAACAGCACTGGTGGAGACCCATCTCCACCAAGACAGGCTCCTCACATTTTGTCACAATCTGGGAATCGTAATAAATCATGAGAAGTCTTCTCTGCAACCATCTTAAAACCTGGTATATCTCTGGATGCAAATAAACACCCAATTAGACAAAGTTTTTCCATCCCAAGACAGAATAGAGACTAATGGAAGTGGCAAGTCCCTTCCTGAAGTGAAGCAAGTCTTGCTACAAGCACACCTATGGCTATGCTTGTTAGGGCACCTAACCTCCCTGGAATGTCTGGTATACAACGACTGATTACGTATTCGTTCTTTCCATTGGCAACTGAAAAATATTGATCTCAGCACAGGAATCCTCCAGACTTTTAAGTTTTGATAGCCTCAGAGCAAAAGAGAGACCTGGGTTGGTGGGTAGACGATACTAACCTCCTAGGGGAGTAGATCTTCTCTCTCTTCCCCAAGATTTGAGGCTCTTCACGGATTCATCAAGAACAGTGGGGAGCCTCATAAAACTCCTAGAAATGAGGGCAGCATTCCTGGTTCTTAAGCACTTCCAAGAAGACACTAAGTAATGTTGATGAGTGACATCATGACGGTAGTGGCTTATCTAAATAAACGAGATACTTTTTCACATCAGCTATGTCATCTGGCTGTGGAAAGACTGGGATGGATGGGAGACAACTCGATCACCCAGTCAGCCTGTTTCATTCCGAGCAAGAAAACCATCCTTGCCAAAAATCTGAGCAAGAAGACCTGTATAGTTGGATTCAATTGGTCTTTGCTTCCTCGGATAGCCAACAGTCTTAATTTTGTGGGGTTTGCCAATGATAGACGTACCTGAAACAGAAGCTTCTGGCTTACCGATTGCCAGTACTGTACCGTATCCCCAGGCAGCTCTCCAAGATGCCTTTCAATATCCGTGGGACAACCTCGACGTCTACGCGTTCCCCCCTTCTGTCTGATAAGGAGACTTATTAAAAAGGCAAGGGTATTGCAGGACCTCTCATTCCCTGATAGCTGTGCAGAATGGTACTCGGACCTTCTACTTATGCTCACAAAGGTACCAAGACAGCTTTCCCAGTCTCTTCAAACAACCTCACATAGAGACCATACCACAAAGCAGTCGCTTCCCTACGATTTAATGCCTGGGGGTTATCCAGCATCTTGTGTAAAGAGCCTTTTCTCAAGCACTGGTGAAAAGGAGAACTGGGTATCTCTGTAAGTGGTCTATCTCCATTAATCAGTCAAAGTGGGCTGCCTTCAGTGATTGATGTTGCGGAAGGAATCTTGCTTCTCTTGATGCCACTATTCCAATGATAGTGGCATTCTTATTGTACTACAGGGAGGGAAAACTGCTTGGTCTCAGTGGTGAAAGGCTACCGCATGGACTTGAGCCTTGTCTTTAGGCTGAATGGAATTAACATTTCCTCCTCAACGGAATTGTCTCTCATACAAAGTTTTGAACTTACCTGCCCCCAATCGGGAGTAGACCACCTCCTTGGAATGTAGTTCATGTACTACACTCCCTTATGAATCGCTATGTCAGTCCTCAGTTTGTGACTTGACTCTCAAGACTGGTTTCCTCCTCTCCTTGGCATGATCTTTCCTACCACATTGCCCAATCAAGGGGATGGGGACAAGTAATGCTCAAGCTCAACTTCGTCACTGAGTTCATTGCTAAGACTCGAAATTCAGATGTAGTGGGCCCTAGGTTTGGGCCCTTCCTGATATCGAGTCTCAGTCATATAACCAATGATCATGATCAACTGTTACCGTGTCCTGTGAGAGTGATAAGGTGCTATCTCAAATGAACTCCTGGAGCTTGCCAGCATGTCAACCAACTATTTGTCAGCACAGTCTGGGTCAAAAGAAGTCACTGAAAATATGATCTCAACTTGGATTCACCTGGTCATTGAACGAGCATTGAATCTTGACTCTCCCCCAAGAGAGCGGAGACTCAGTGCTTGCAATGATAGGGGAGTTGGTACATCCCTGGTATATAAAAAGGAACTTCTCTGTGGGGCAAATCCTATAAGCAGGTGTCTGATCACGTAAAAACACCTTCACAGCCTACTAAGTGCAAGATGTAACCCACAGGAGCCTGAATACATTCTCCATAGGTCCTGTGGTAGCAGCACTACAGGTGGTGTAAGCTACTTTAGCTCCCTTACAGGACAAGTAGCAGTCGGTCGAGGGCCGACGTTACCTGGTGTTATTCTGGGATGAATGGACAGAGAGACTGGCCTTTTCTTCCTTAATCTTTCCCTCTCTTGGGGAACAGCAGCTGGAGAACTGCAAGTAGCCCTACCTCTGACTGCAGGTAATACTCATATCACTTGTGTAGCCTGAAATATGTTATTTATTTTATGTCCCCGTCCTCCATACGAGGGGGAGTTGGGCAATGTCTAGGTTAAGTAAAAGTAGTGCCATTCACTCCAATATCCTTACCTGGTCAGGTCACATTTGCTTAAGTTTCCACACATTTTATACCAAGAGTTAGCGAGGGTACCCCTCTTATGTTCATATGAGCTCAGGGTCGCACCCCAGATAGAGTTCCCAGCTAGTTGGGTTTTTGGACTTCCACCCACCTAAGGGTGGGTCTCCTTAGTAAAGAGTGAAAATATTTATGAATCTAAGGAGGGTTGTGAAATGTTTTGTTTGGTGTGTGCTGTTGTATGGCTGTGTAACTGGGACCTTGAGGAAAGCAAACAAGGAAAGGTTACAGGCTGCAGCAATGTGGTTTTGGACAATGTGGTTTTGGAGAAGAATGCTAAAAATATCAAGGACTGAGAAGAAAACTAATGAGGTATTGGAGAGGGTGCAAGTTGAAAGAGAGCTTTCAGCTTCAGCGAGAGGTAGGTAAATGCGGTGTGTGGGTCACATAGTGAGAAGACATAAATTAGATCATCTCTCTCTCACTGGTAAAATCAATGGAAGGAGGCTGAAAGGAAGAACTAGACAAAAATGGATGGATTGGTGAAAATAACTGGAGAAAGAATATCTGCAATTGGGTTGCTTCAGAGAGCCGGAAATAGAGAAGAATGGCGAGCAATGATTGCCGACATCCTTGGGGATACGGCACCTGGATGATGTTTTTATATTGAACAGGCTGATATAAGTCTCTTCACAATTTATATAGTGGAACCTCTACATACGATTGTCCCAACATACGAAGTAAAATTTGACCTTTTTCTGTATCAACATACGAAGTGTTGCTCCAACATACAACGTAAACAATACGCTTACCCGTGGAATTTTCTCGAAAGCGTGCAGCGTAGTTTGTTGTTGACGCCACTAGACGGCAGCACATCGGAAGGACGCCAATCGAGCGTCACCTTGCTCAGTCCTCTCATCGCGTGCGCATCGTGTGGTTGTCCTCTATTCGCTCAGTTTTGACAATTTTTTATCTTGCCTTTTTACGTGTTGTTTTCTGTGTTCCGTAATCATGGGTCCTAAAAAGCTTAGTTTCGGTTCAGGAAGTAGTAGCAGTGGTGAGAAAAAGAGGAAGTCTATGCTTTCATTAGAATTAAAGCAGGAAATCATAGAAAAGCATGAGCGAGGTGTACGTGTTAGCGATCTGGCTAAACAATATGGCCGGAATATGTCAACGATCTCGACGATCATAAAACAGAAGTCAGCCATTAAATCTGAAACCTTCGAAGGGGATCACGATTATTTCTAAACGTCGTAGCCCTACCCTTGAAGAGATAGAACGACTTTTGTTAATATGGATCAAAGACAAGGTGATTGTTGGCGATACGATCACGGAAACGATCATTTGTGAGAAGGCCAGCGCTATCTACAGTGACTTGAAGGCGGCGCACTCTCGGGGTGACGCGGGGGAGAGTTCAGCCAATCCTACGACGAAGGAATTCAAGGCGTCTCGAGGTTGGTTCGAGAAATTTAGGAAACGGACCGGGATTCATTCAGTTGTTCGTCATGGAGAAGCTTTGAGTTCGGACACTAAGGCTGCTAAAGACTTTGTTAAAAAGTTCAAAAGCATCGTGGCGGAGGAAGGTTACGTAGAGCAGCAGGTTTTCAACTGTGATGAAACCGGTCTGTTTTGAAAAAAGATGCCTAGTCGAACGTACATTGCCGCTGAAGAGAAGAAAATGCCTGGACATAAGCCAATGAAGGATCGGTTGACTCTTGCGCTTTGTGCCAACGCCAGCGGGGACTGCAAAATTAAGCCTCTGTTAGTTTACCATTCCGAAAACCCTAGGGCATTTAAAGCACATAGAATTAATAAAGACCTGCTACATGTTCTATGGCATTCTAATTCTAAGGCTTGGGTTACTAGGCATATCTTTGTGGAATTGGTAAACGTAGTTTTCGGCCCTGCTGTCAAGAAGTATCTTCAGGAAAGGAATTTGCCTTTGAAGTGCTTGCTTTGTTTGGACAATGCACCCGCTCACCCCCCCGGACTCGAAGATGATATCATCGACGAATACAAATTCATCAAGGTGTTGTATCTACCACCGAATACCACCCCTATCCTCCAGCCCATGGTCCAGCAAGTCATCTCTAATTTTAAGAAGCTGTACACCAAGCACTTATTTAAGCAGTGCTTTAATGTCACGCAAAGCACCAACTTAACTTTGCGTGAATTTTGGAGGAGCCACTTCAATATCGTGCACTGCTTAAAGATCATTGATCAGGCTTGGGAGGGAGTAACTCGTTGGACCCTGAATTCTGCTTGGAAGAAGCTTTGGCCTGATGCTGTTGCTCCCAGAGATTTCGAAGGTTTTGGCCTCGAGAATGAACCTGTGCTTGCCACCGAGGAAAACGTCGAAGAGATTGTATCCCTTGGCAAGTCCATGGGTCTGGAGGTGGATGAAGATGACATCACCGAACTCGTCGATGACCATCACGAAGAGCTCACCACCGAGGAACTCAAGGAGCTGCAAGCCATGCAGCATGATGAGTTCCAAGCGCAGTTGAGTGAGTCGGAGGAGATCGAGGAGGTAGGCGAAATCTTAGGTACGGCGGAAATAAAACAGATGTTGGCATATCATCAACGCGTTGTTGATTTCATCGACAAGCATCACCCACAGAAACTTCAGGTTTGCCGCGTTGTTGCGCAGTTCGATGATGTTTGCTTAACGCATTTTAGAAAAATCCTTAAAAGCCGTACAAAGGAACTTTCACTCGACAGTTTCTTTAAAAAATCTCTACTAAAACGGTCTAGTGATCATGATGAAAAGAAAGAAAGTGAAGCAAAGAAAAGGAAGACCAAATTGAGTGAAAGTGATGAAAATTAAAAATAAGAAAAGAAAAATGTAAAAAAAAATATAAAATCATAAAAATGAAAAAAAAAAAAATAAGCTAAGTTAAGTTAAAGTTCACGTAGTAGTGTAAGTTATCGTACACGTTATCGTACAAAGTCACCGTCCCTACCTCCTCGCTGATCTTCCGTCTCCTGCGTAGAAGTCCCTACACCTGCGCTGGCCTGTCGCTAAGGTAAAGTGTTACATTACAACCCGTTTTTTATTTATTATTTCATTATTGTTATTCTTTTTTTTGGTTTGTAATATGTATTTATTATACAGGCATTATATTAATGTATTGTGTAATTATGTGCAGACATTTATTAAGGATTTATTATGGGTTTTTAGGCTGAGGAACGAATTAAATCAATTACCATGTATTCTTATGGGAATATTTACTCCAACATATGATCGTTTTAACATATGTAGTAGTTTCTGGAACGAATTAAGATCATATGTAGAGGTATCACTGTATGACAAATTATTTTAACATTGTTATTGATCTTAAGATATTTCATATATTTTATTTCTTATTCTTCATTTAGTTTATTTATTTCCTTTCCTTGTTAGGCTATTTGGAGCCCTTGTGCTTATAGCATTCTTCTTTTCCAACCAGGGTTGTAGCTTTGCTGCTAATAATAATAATAATAATAATAATAATAATAATAATAATAATAATAATAATAATAAAAATACAGCCTGTAATAGACTAATAGTGTATCAATCATTGTCTGGGTGCTCTAAATTGGCCATAGTGCTATGGTAAACCTGCAGGGGAGAAAACTACCCCACCACCATTATTGCTCAGTTCTTCACTGCATCCTGCAAAACTCCCACTGCATCAAATTTCCAGGCCATTCGGGATGCAGAGTGCAGGGCTTACTAGTTGTGATACTCTAAATAAGAATTTTCTTCACCATAGGACTGAAAGGACTAAGCAGATGGTTTATAGTTTCCTGGAATTCATTTAAATTCTATCTGCCAGCATTGCAAAGACTTTTTGGGCATAAGTGAGGATATTTGTTGAATTAAATTGTTGGTGTAAGAATACTTGTAATAAAAAATAAAAGGAAAACTAATGCAGTTGAATTTAATGAGCATGTTATTTATTTGGCCTCAAAGATATAGGAATTGGAGTACCTTTATATGGTACTTGTCTTTCTCCCATTTCACTTTAGAATTAGATACTCAAGATTACATGCTAAATCAATGGTAACATAAAAAGAGAAGCTACCTGTAATAATACCCACCTTTGAATTCAAATCCCAAATGATCGCTAATCGAAATAAAATTCCTGTTTTTAATAAGGTTAATTATGTATTAAAATCAAGAGTTCACTTTAAATGACAATACTGAAAACAGATACTAACCAATTACAAGTAGATTTCATTGTCTACTCTGCTGAGGGGAAATTCTGGATTAACATATTGCCTATTCGTCTGCGGAGTAGAGCATACTTGTCTTTAATTTGACAACGATACTCCTCCTCCTCACGATCCAAAATGCGCAAAAAGTTGCTCAACTCTGGCAAACTGAAAGCTTCCCACTGAAATAAACACATGAAAATTAAGACAATTCAAAATGATTCTCTTATAACAATTTCAGCAAATTATAAATTAGGTATAAAGTGTAATGCAAGTACAGTATGATGGTCAAGTCAGTTAATTATAAAAACTACAGAGAATATAGGTAAGACAGTAAACTCTATTTTACCCAATACATATATTTACGTAATCAGTAAAACCAATGAAAACACAGTACTATAAGCACTACATAACACTAAAGTTTCAAGAACAATAACAAAAAGTAAAACCATTCCGTACTGTACTGAGTAGAAAAAAAAATATTGAGTTGGATTGGTCATCATGATATAGGAATTGTTTGTTGATTATACTTCACATTACCACATGCAATTTATTGGCAAATATAAAAGCAGACATATTCAATGCAAGAAAATCACAAACACGGACAAAAGAGAAGGAATAATGCATAAATACAGTTAACCATTACGGTAACTCTTAGACAAGTCTAGTCTTGCTTCCAAATCTTGCCTAAACTTTGCAAACAATTTCTGGTTCAATAAGATCTAGTCAAACCTCCAATCCAGCCTATAAAGTCACACTTTGCCATACTGTAAGACCAATAAAATACTGTACTAAAAGGGAAGTAGGTTTTCTAGTGTCAAGAGCTTTTAAACTCCTTTTCATCTATGTATGACAATTAAATAGCTCCAATGAATAAATGAGAACAATAGAGGTACTTTCCCTATGACTGGGTAATCCATGTAATTTTTAACACTGGTCTAAAGAATCTTCTTTCAAAAGCACCTGAAGTGAAAAACAACATAGTAAAAGATGCTTTTGTATGAAGGCCCTTTAGTAAAAGGTCAACCAATTTACTGGTTCATAAAATCATTACCTAAAAGTATGTATCAAGTGATATAAAGTGTATATATGAATAAAACCATACAACCAATACCACACAGATAGTATTGAAAATTATTAATTCTAAAAGCTCAATAATGCTTTAAAGATATAGCAAGATCCTTTCAAACACACCTATTGCAATACTGATAATAAAGAGGTCCCCAAATTTCTTTTACCCTGACATCATACTACTGTACTTCAAATGTTGAACCCATTAAAGAAAAAGAATAGAATCTGCAACTTTTTTCCGACTTCACTGGTAGAGAGACATTTGATTTATCATTCACTATATTGTAATGATAGAGAAATAACTTGTGGGTGACATAGGCAAGAACAATTTAATGGAAATTTTCTTATTACCCATTTTCAGTTTCAAGTTTAATGAAAAAATTGTATTAATAAAAATAAAACAAAAAGTGTTGCAGATTATCAATAAAGATTCACTGAAAATTATCTGGAGAGTAAAAAATAAACTTTAAAGTCCTTACATATTTGAATGTTTCTGTTATGCATTCAAAAAGGGGAAAAACCATTATGGTTTTTTTTCTGCCGCTCTTCAAGAAACTTATTTTACAAGTTTAGCATGAGACAGATTCTGTAAGACATGAAAAGCCTCTCTGAAATGGAGGACTTACTGCTCTGAAATTACTGAAGACTTCTCTGAGAATTAAAATGCATTGTGGGCCAACAACTGATTTTTAGTCTAATATTACCAACTGACATCTATTGTACTTGGATCAGTCTGAATTATATGTACCAATAGGTGCTTTGGAAAAGGACATAGTCAGATGACACCAACTCCTTTTTTTCCAATATTTAACTTAGACGGTGATTATAATAGCTGCAACTCTGTTGCTCGACAGAAAACTCTAAGGTAAAATTCGCCAGCGATCGCTACACAGGTTGCGGGTGTACCCAACAGCGCCATCTGTCGTCCAGATACCCAGTACTCAATGTAAACAAAGAACTCAATTTTCTCTCTGTCGTGCTACCGACAAGACGTGCTTATTCGCTGTTGCTAAACTGGATTTGTTTTCACAACTAATTGGTGAGGTACACTATTCTAGTTTTGAGCTTTCGCTGTGCAGGCTTTCTCTTCGCAATTCCTTGAACTCTTTTTGATTACGGATTCTTTGTTGATGACTTTTTGATAGTTTTTGAATTCCCCTATTGACCAATTCAAAATGGCTGACCCTTCACAAGTCCCAAAATTTAGGAAGTGCAATGCTAGGGACTGTTCAAGGCGTCTTCCGAAGGCCTCTATCGACCCTCACACTGTTTGTTCCAATTGTCGGGATAAAACCTGTCAATTGGAAGATCGATGTGAGGAGTGCGTTGGGCTTTCGGAATTCGATTTTATCGAATTCCAAAAATATACACGTAGGCTAGAGAGAGATAGAGTTAGGAGAAGTTCCTCTCGTTCTATTGACATTTCCTCTCCTCATGCCCCACAACCTATTCCTTCCCCTGTAGTGGTTGCTCCTAATCCCCCTTCTGGCACTCAGGAACCTTCGATGGCTGATATGATGCGTGCCATCCAAGCTCTGGGTGAGAGAGTTGAGTCCCTGGCTAGTGACCGTAATCAGCTCATGGCGGATGTGAAGGAGCTGAAGCGTAAAAGTGCAGTGGGAAGTGTTAAAGTGAGTGATAGTGTTGTGGATAGTGTTGCGCTTGAGGGTTCGTCTGTTCGTGCCTGTCGTCCTCCTAGTCCGGGACCTCTTGCAAGCTCCCAAGTCCAGGGGAGAAGCAATGTCGTACGACAAATGGGTTCGAGAGGCTTTAATCAACGAACAGACGTTCCCTCCGTGGTATCGGGCGTATCTACCCAAGATCGCCCCTGCCTTACAAAGACGACAGAGCCCATTTATACCTCGTCTTCGGAAGGGGTTTCTCGCAAGAAACCATGGACCAAGGTCTCACGACCGTTAAAGCGCAAGTCGGTCCCTTCCGCGCAAGTCCAACGGCCCAGCTGTAGCCACTGGGTCAGTTCGGACTCGCTGCAGTCATCCGATGACTGCTCACCTCCTAAGAGAGGCAAAGCGGTACCGCTTCAGACAGTTACACCGTCTGTCGCCGCACCTGCTCCTGTAGACCCTAAGTGGTCCTTACTGCAAGACATGCAGTCGCAACTAACGTCGCTTATGCAGGACTTTCGTGCGGAGAAGGTTGCTGCCGCACCAGTAGCTAGTGCAGCTCCTTGCCTACAACCACCCACACGTTCGGTTGTGCGTCCTGGGGACGCTGAGGTAACCTTCTCACGCACTCCAGTTGAGAGAGTTCCGCCACCCATGCGTTCCAGTGTGATCTGCCAGCCGCATGTTGACGTTCAGCGACGCACGGAGGTATC
This sequence comes from Palaemon carinicauda, assembly GCF_036898095.1. Lineage (NCBI taxonomy): Eukaryota > Metazoa > Arthropoda > Malacostraca > Decapoda > Palaemonidae > Palaemon > Palaemon carinicauda. Next base: position 65,554,345 of record NC_090764.1, on the reverse strand, counting down.
CGTTGACGTCCGTGAGGTTCAACAACCGTCAGAGTTGTTTTGTTTTGACGCGGTGCGTCAACCTCCGCAACCCAGTGTGGTTGCCACTGCGCACCCACATCAGTCTAGACAGTCTGGAGTAGCCGCTGTGCGTCCCCGCGCTGCTATGGTTGTTGCCAGCTCACAGACTGGGCAACAGTTCCATGACATTGCGTCCGGCTCAGTCACGCATGCACCCGTGCGACCGGACTCAGCTATCCAGCCGTTTACCACTCCGTTGCCGCTTCCTCATCAATACTCGGATGAGGGACTTTCTGATGATGATGGTGCTGCACACGTAGATGAACCGCATTCAGAACTGGACGAGCCTAAGTCTACGCAACCCTCTTTGGACTTTAGGAAAGTTTTGGCCCTGTTCAAGGAGATGTTTCCGGACCAGTTTGTGTCTGTGGCTCCGCGCTCTCCTCCGTCAGAATTTGTGTTAGGCATGCCGTCAACCACCCCTGCCTTTACTAGACTCGGCCTCGCACGCTCGTCCAAGAGAGCTTTGCGGGTGATAGGAGAATGGCTGCAGTCCAAAAAGAGTTTAGGGAAGACAGCTTTTACGTTTCCCCCTGCTAGACTCTCTTCTAGATCGAGCATCTGGTATGCCACGGGAGAAGTTCTCGGCTTGGGAGTTCCTGCCTCTGCCCAGGGCGACTTCTCAAGTCTTGTAGACTCTCCCCGCCGCCTAGCCATGAGACGCTCTAAAATATGTTGGTCATCTTCGGACCTGGACCACCTTTTGAAAGGTATCTATAGAGCCTTCGAGGTTTTTAACTTCCTAGACTGGTGTCTAGGAGCTCTTAGTAGAAAGATCTCTCCGATGGAGAAGGAGACTTCCTTGCTCATTATGTCCTGCATGGACAAGGCCGTACGTGATGGGTCGAATGAGCTTGCTGCATCTTTCGTGTCCGGAGTCCTTAAGAAGCGTGAAAACCTATGCTCATTCCTTTCAGCTGGAGTTACACCATGCCAGAGATCCGAACTTCTGTTTGCTCCTCTTTCCAAGTGCCTTTTTCCAGAGGACCTGATTAAGGAGATTGCCGCTTCTTTGATACAGAAGGATACTCACGATCTTGTTGCATCCTCTGCTCGCAAAGCCACCCCTTTGCCTACCTTGTCAGCTAGACCAAGGATGGACACTCCAGCGTCCCGTTTTATTCCGCCCTTTCGTGGCAGAGCCTCCAGCAGAGGAGGTGCTCGTGCCGAAGGGAGACGTGGAAAGAAGAAAGGAACCAAGTCCTTTAAGGGCAGAGTCTGACTGCCAGCTTCTTCAGACAGCAGTGGGAGCCAGACTCAAGAACTTCTGGCAGACCTGGGAAAAGAGAGGCGCAGATGCACAATCTGTGAAGTTGCTCAGAGAGGGGTACAAGATCCCGTTTGTACGAAAACCCCCTCTAGCAACGTCTCCCATCGATCTCTCCCCCAGGTACAGAGAGGAAGACAAGAGACGAGCATTGAAACAGGAAGTGTCTCTCTTACTAGAGAAGGGAGCGGTAGTCAAAGTCCTGGACCATCAAACCCCGGGATTCTACAACCGTCTCTTCTTGGTGTCTAAGACAGGAGGGTGGAGGCCGGTGCTAGACGTCAGTGCGCTGAATGTCTTTGTCACAAAGCAGACGTTCTCCATGGAGACCACAAAGTCGGTTCTAGCAGCGGTCAGAAGGGAAGACTGGATGGTCTCGTTAGACCTAAGGGACGCCTACTTCCACGTCCCCATCCACCCGGACTCCCAACCTTTTCTAAGATTCGTTTTCGAAAAGGTTGTCTACCAGTTTCAAGCCCTGTGCTTTGGCCTAAGCACAGCTTCTCTTGTGTTTACGAGGCTGATGAGGAATGTAGCCAAATTCCTTCATTTAGCGGACATCCAAGCCTCCCTCTATTTGGACGACTGGCTTCTCAGAGCTTCTTCCAGTCGTCGCTGTCTGAAGGATCTAAAGTGGACTCTAGATCTGACCAAGGAATTGGGTCTCCTTGTCAATATGGAAAAGTCACAAGTGGTCCCATCCCAAGCTATTGTATATTTAGGGATGGAGATTCACAGTCTAGCTTTTCGGGCTTTTCCGTCGGCCCCCAGAACAAGCCAAGCCCAGTTATGCATCCAGAGCATGCTGAAGAAGGAACGATGTTCAGTCAGGAAGTGGATGAGTCTGATAGGGACGCTATCATCCCTGGAACAGTTCGTGTCATTAGGAAGACTACACCTCCGTCCTCTTCAATATCACCTAGCATTTCACTGGAAAAAGGACAAGACGCTAGAAGCGGTCTCGATCCCCATTTCCGAGAAGATGAAGTCTTGCCTGACATGGTGGAAGGACAATATCAGCCTCAGAGAGGGTCTGTCCCTGGCTGTTCAGACTCCCAACCACGTTCTCTTCTCGGACGCATCGGACGTAGGCTGGGGCGCGACATTAGACGGTCGGGAATGCTCGGGAATATGGAACTCGAGTCAAAGGACAATGCATATCAACTGCAAGGAGCTACTGGCAGTACATCTGGCCTTGAAAAGCTTCAAGTCCCTCCTTCAAGGCAAAGTGGTGGAGGTGAACTCGGACAACACCGCGGCTTTGGCGTACATCTCCAAGCAAGGAGGGACCCACTCTCTGACGTTGTACGAGATCGCAAGGGACCTCCTCACCTGGTCAAAAGGTCTAAACATATCACTAGTAACGAGGTTCATCCAAGGCAACTTGAATGTCATGGCAGATTGTCTCAGTCGGAAGGGACAAATAATTCCAACAGAATGGACCCTCCACAAGGATGTATGCAAGAGACTTTGGGCCACCTGGGGCCAGCCAACCATAGATCTCTTCACAACCTCGATGACCAAGAGGCTCCCGATATATTGCTCACCAATCCCGGACCCAGCAGCAGTTCATATAGATGCCTTTCTCCTAGATTGGTCACATCTAGATCTATATGCATTCCCTCCGTTCAAGATTGTCAACAAGGTACTGCAGAAGTTCGCCTCTCACGAAGGGACAAGGTTGACGCTAGTTGCTCCCCTCTGGCCCGCGAGAGAATGGTTCACCGAGGTACTTCGATGGCTAGTAGATGTTCCCAGAACACTTCCCCTAAGGGTGGACCTTCTACATCAGCCACACGTAAAGAAGGTACACCAAGGCCTCCACGCTCTTCGTCTGACTGCCTTCAGACTATCGAAAGACTCTCGAGAGCTAGAGGCTTTTCGAAGGAGGCAGCCAGAGCGATTGCTAGAGCAAGGAGAACATCCACCCTTAGAGTCTACCAATCGAAGTGGGAAATCTTCCGAAACTGGTGCAAGTCAGTATCCGTATCCTCGACCAGTACCTCTGTAACTCAAATAGCTGACTTCCTCTTATATCTGAGGAAAGAACGATCTCTTTCAGCTCCCACTATCAAGGGTTACAGAAGCATGTTGGCATCAGTCTTCCGTCACAGAGGCTTAGATCTTTCCAACAATAAAGATCTACAGGACCTCCTTAAGTCTTTTGAGACCACGAAGGAGCGTCGTTTGGTTACACCTGGTTGGAATTTAGACGTGGTACTAAGATTCCTCATGTCAGACAGGTTTGAGCCGCTACAATCAGCCTCCCTGAAAGATCTCACCTTAAAGACTCTTTTCCTGGTATGCTTAGCCACAGCTAAAAGAGTCAGTGAGATTCATGCCTTCAGCAAGAACATCGGATTCTCATCTGAAACGGCTACATGTTCTCTACAACTTGGTTTTCTAGCCAAAAACGAGCTGCCTTCTCGACCTTGGCCAAAATCGTTCGATATTCCAAGCTTATCGAATATGGTTGGAAAGGAACTAGAAAGAGTCTTATGCCCTGTGAGAGCTCTTAAGTTCTATTTAAAACGAACTAAACCTTTACGAGGCCCGTCTGAAGCTTTATGGTGTTCAGTTAAGAAACCATCTTTGCCTATGTCAAAGAATGCTTTATCCTATTTTATCAGACTTTTAATACGAGAAGCTCATTCCCATCTGAATGAGGAAGACCAAGCTTTGCTGAAGGTAAGGACACACGAAGTTAGAGCTGTCGCAACTTCCGTGGCCTTTAAACAAAATAGATCTCTGCGAAGTATAATGGACGCAACCTATTGGAGAAGCAAGTCAGTGTTCGCGTCTTTTTATCTTAAGGATGTCCAGTCTCTTTACGAGGACTGCTACACTCTGGGACCATTCGTAGCAGAGAGTGCAGTAGTGGGTGAGGGCTCAACCACTACAATTCCCTAATTCCATAACCTTTTTAATCTTTCTCTTGGAATGTTTTTATTGTTGTTTTTGGGTTGTCCGGAAGGCTAAGAAGCCTTTCGCATCCTGGTTGATTTGGCGGGTGGTCAAAGTCATTTCTTGAGAAGCGCCTAGATTAGGGGTTTTGATGAGGTCCTGTTGTATGGGTTGCAACCCTTGATACTTCAGATCCTAGGGGTCGCTCAGCATCCTAAGAGGATCGCGAGGCTCCGTAAGGAAGACGTACTTAAAAAGGCAGAGTAATTGTTCAAGTCGACTTCCTTACCAGGTACCTATTTATTTTGTTTTTGTTATTTTGATAACTTCTAAAATGAAATAAAAATTCTTAGCTCATAATAATGTAAACATATTTTGCTGGTCTCTACCCACCCCCCTGGGTGTGAATCAGCTATTATAATCACCGGCTAAGTTAAATATTGGAAAATGTTATTTTGATAATAAAATAGATTTTTGAATATACTTACCCGGTGATTATAAATTAAAGGACCCTCCCTTCCTCCCCAATAGAGACGCAGTGGACCGAGGAGAAAATTGAGTTCTTTGTTTACATTGAGTACTGGGTATCTGGACGACAGATGGCGCTGTTGGGTACACCCGCAACCTGTGTAGCGATCGCTGGCGAATTTTACCATAGAGTTTTCTGTCGAGCAACAGAGTTGCAGCTATTATAATCACCGGGTAAGTATATTCAAAAATTTATTTTATTATCAAAATAAAATTTTTTTGCTATTTATTGAATGATATTAGGTAATTAAAAAACAATTGCATGCAGTTCATGCTATAACTACCCTACTTACTTCAAGCACTTTTCTTTACCTGACAACAAGAAAATAACATCTGGAGTGATAATCTACCTTAAACTAAATTCTATTGCAGATTTTCATCATATTATTTACAAATACTCTTTCTTTTTACCTCCCAGAAGCCTAGAACTTTCCACATTACCTCTCACTTACTAATATATTTTAATTGTCACTGGTGATTGCCTTTCTTAGTCTACTTTATCCCCTAAAAAGGCATTACCTTCTCTGCTTCACTTTTTCCTTGAAAAGATCGTAAGCTTGCAGAATATTTCATATCCAATGCTCAAAGAGATACTGAATCTTTAAATCAGTTATCAATTAGATTGGGGTAGAGAGTAATTTCTAACCTGATGACACACAAAACTTATCCAACAAGTCACATCTACTACTATTGCCTTTTTGCCTAAGTAACAATATTAATGTGCAAGTCAGTGATTCATTTGTTATGATTATATACCCCTGTATAGTATTAGCTGATGACATACTCTCATAAAAAAAAAACTGGTGTCTGTTTAATCTAAGCAACAATTTGGTTACATAAGTCGGTGGTTGCTTAATATGCTCATCTAGAAATTTGTTACTTTAAAACAAAGTTTATGTTCTGTAATTACAAATGTTTTTCTTATGCTGAGGTCCCTACGCCCCTCTCCTTATGTATATGAAGTTCATACTATTTCATGGATAGAGGCTTCATTCTAAAACTATGGAAGATGGTTACAAAATGCACAGTTACCAATTCAATGATGCAGGTCCCTGTTACCAACTAGCGAATGAAATTTTCTTGTTTCCTTGATAAATGTGGACTTTAGGTCATTACTGTATGAGTCAGATACTTGTCTGTATAAAACAAAATATGCTTTTAAAAACTCCCCCTTTTTATTTCTTAATGTGTAATAAAAAGTATTTGAAATTATGAACAATTAAAATAAAATCACAAACCTAAGTTAGGGTTGTAAATGAAATCTAGTCATTTTTGGTAAAGTTACTAGTCTTAATGATAATCTCTCTCATTCACACAGAGTCAAATTGATGTAAAACTCAAAATACTATACCTGAATATCAGCAGTGTCATTCTCTTGGAGAACTAATCTTTTGTTAGTCAGTCCTTGTGCACTCCAGTTAATTGCCAGTACAAGTGGACACTCTGAATCCCCAAGTCTTCTTAGTTTAGCTTTACAGAGACCAAAAAGAAAAAAGTTTATGTAAATTGATATTCAATAGAAAAATCAGTTGTGTAGTTTGCAAAATAGAAAGCCTTTTCTAAATGTTACAGTACTAGACATTTTGGAAGAAGATATAACAATGACAAAAACTCAATAAAAATGTTATTTTTATTACTAAAATAAATTTTTGAATATACTTACCCGATGATCATGTAGCTGTCAACTCCGTTGCCCGACAGAAATCTACGGTCGGGATACGCCAGCGATCGCTTATACAGGTGGGGGTGTACTCACCAGCGCCATCTGTGGTCAAGTACTCCAGTACTTCTTGTCAACAAGACCTCAATTTTCTCCTCGGTCCACTGGTTCTCTATGGGGAGGAAGGGCGGGTCATTTAAATCATGATCATCGGGTAAGTATATTCAAAAATTTATTTTAGTAATAAAAATAACATTTTTCAATATTAATCTTACCCGATGATCATGTAGCTGATTCACACCCAGGGTGGTGGGTGGAGACCAGTATACATGTTAACAAAGAAGCTAAGTATCCCGTATTTCATTTTTATTAGTTATTCAAAATAACAATAAAAAACAAATAAGTACCTGGTAAGGAAGTCGACTTGAACCATTACTCTGCCTTTAATAAGTACGTCTTCCTTACTGAGCGTAGCGGTCCTCTTAGGATGCTGAACGACTCTTAGGTGGCTAAAGTATAAAGGGCTGCAACCCATACTAAAGGACCTCATCATAACCTCTAACCTAGGCGCTTCTCAAGAAAGAATTGACCACCCGCCAAATCAACCAGGATGCGGAAGGCTTCTTAGCCGACCGTACAACCCAAAAACAACAATAAAAGCAATCAAGAGAAAGGTTAAAAAAGGTTATGGGATTATGGGAATGTAGTGGCTGAGCCCTCACCTACTACTGCACTCGCTGCTACGAATGGTCCCAGGGTGTAGCAGTTCTCGTAAAGAGACTGGACATCTTTGAGATAGAATGATGCGAACACTGACTTGCTTCTCCAATAGGTTGCATCCATAACACTCTGCAGAGAACGGTTCTGTTTGAAGGCCACTGAAGTAGCCACAGCTCTCACTTCATGTGTCCTTACCTTCAGCAAAGCAAGGTCTTCTTCCTTCATATGAGAATGAGCTTCTCTAATCAGAAGCCTGATGTAGTAAGAAACTGCGTTCTTAGACATTGGTAGCGAAGGCTTCTTAACCGCACACCATAAGGCTTCTGATTGTCCTCGTAAAGGTTTTGACCTTTTCAAATAGTACCTAAGAGCTCTGACTGGGCAAAGTACTCTCTCCAGCTCGTTACCCACCAAGTTAGATAGGCTAGGGATCTCGAACGATTTAGGCCAAGGACGTGAAGGAAGCTCGTTTTTAGCCAAAAAACCGAGCTGCAAGGAACATGTAGCCGTTTCCGATGTGAAACCTATGTTCCTGCTGAAGGCGTGGATCTCACTTACTCTCTTAGCTGTTGCTAGGCATACTAGGAAAAGAGTTTTTAATGTGAGGTCCTTGAAAGAGGCTGATTGTAGCAGTTCAAATCTAGATGACATCAGGAACCTTAGGACCACGTCTAGATTCCAGCCTGGAGTGGACAACCGACGTTCCTTAGAGGTCTCAAAAGACCTAAGGATGTCCTGCAGATCTTTGTTGGAGGAAAGATCCAAGCCTCTGTGGCGGAAAACCGCTGCCAACATACTTCTATAACCCTTGATCGTAGGAGCTGATAGGGATCTAACGTTCCTTAGATGTAACAGGAAGTCAGCAATTTGGGTTACAGTGGTACTGGTAGAGGAAACTGCATTGGCCCTGCACCAGCTTCGGAAGACTTCCCACTTAGATTGATAGACTCTGCGAGTGGATATCCTCCTTGCTCTGGCAATCGCTCTGGCTGCCTCCTTCGAAAAGCCTCTAGCTCTTGAGAGTCTTTCGATAGTCTGAAGGCAGTCAGACGAAGAGCGTGGAGGCTTGGGTGTACCTTCTTGACGTGAGGTTGACGCAGAAGGTCCACTCTTAGAGGGAGAGTCCTGGGAACGTCGACCAGCCATTGCAGTACCTCTGTGAACCATTCTCTTGCGGGCCAGAGGGGAGCAACCAACGTCAGCCGTGTCCCTTTGTGAGAGACGAACTTCTGAAGAACCCTGTTGATGATCTTGAACGGCGGGAATGCATACAGGTCGAGATGGGACCAATCCAGCAGAAAGGCATCCACGTGAACTGCTGCCGGGTCTGGAATCGGGGAACAGTACAATGGGAGCCTCTTGGTCATCGAGGTAGCGAACAGATCTAGTGTTGGCTGACCCCACAGGGCCCAAAGTCTGTTGCAAACGTTCTTGTGAAGGGTCCACTCTGTGGGGATGACTTGACCCTTCCGGCTGAGGCGATCTGCCATGACATTCATATCGCCCTGAATGAACCTCGTTGCCAGCGTGAGCTTTCGACTTTTTGACCAAATGAGGAGGTCCCTTGCGATCTCGAACAGCTTCCTCGAATGAGTCCCTCCCTGCTTGGAGATGTACGCCAAGGCTGTGGTGTTGTCGGAGTTCACCTCCACCACCTTGTTTAGCTGGAGGGACTTGAAGTTCATTAAGGCCAGATGAACCGCCAACAACTCCTTGCAATTGATATGAAGCGTTTTCTGTTCCTGATTCCATATCCCTGAGCATTCCTGTCCGTCCAATGTCGCGCCCCAGCCCGAGTCTGATGCGTCCGAGAAGAGATGATGGTCGGGGGTCTGAACAGCTAACGAAAGACCTTCCTTGAGAAGAATGCTGTTCTTCCACCACGTTAGAGTAGCCCTCATCTCTTTGGAAACAGGAATTGAGACCGTCTCGAGCGTCATATCCTTGTTCCAGTGAGCTGCCAGATGGTACTGAAGGGGGCGGAGGTGGAGTCTCCCTAACTCGATGAACAGGGCTAGCGATGAAAGAGTCCCTGTTAGACTCATCCACTGCCTCACCGAGCATCGGTTCCTCCTCAGCATGCTCAGGATGCACTCCAGGGCTTGGTTGATTCTTGGGGCCGACGGAAAAGCCCGAAAAGCTCGACTCTGAATCTCCATACCCAGGTAAACGATGGACTGGGAAGGAACGAGCTGGGACTTCTCTAAATTGACCAGGAGGCCCAGTTCCTTGGTCAGATCCATAGTCCATCTGAGACTCTCCAGACAGCGACGACTTGTGGGAGCTCTTAAAAGCCAGTCGTCTAAATAAAGGGAGGCTCTGATGTCTGCCAAGTGAAGGAATTTCGCAATATTCCTCATCAGTCGCGTAAACACAAGAGGTGCCGTGGTCAGGCCAAAGCACAGGGCTTGGAACTGGTACACAACCTCTCCAAAGACGAATCTCAGAAAAGGTTGGGAGTCTGGATGGATGGGAACGTGAAAGTAGGCATCTTTCAGATCTAACGAGACCATCCAGTCCTCCTGCCTGACCGCTGCTAGGACCGACTTCGTCGTCTCCATTGTGAACGTCTGCTTGGTGACATAAGCATTGAGCGTACTGACGTCCAGCACCGGTCTCCAACCTCCTGTCTTCTTGGCCACCAGGAAGAGACGGTTGTAAAAGCCCGGGGATTGATGGTCCCGAACTATCACCACTGCCTCCTTCTGTAGCAGGAGCGACACCTCTTGTTGTAACGCTAGCCTCTTGTCCTTCTCCTTGTAGTTGGGAGAGAGGTTGATGGGAGAAGTGGTCAGAGGGGGATTGCGGCAGAACGGAATTCTGTATCCCTCCCTTAGCCACTTGACAGACTGAGCGTCTGCACCTCTGCTCTCCCAGGCTTGCCAGAAGGTCTTGAGTCTGGCTCCTACAGCTGTCTGGAGAGGAAGGAAGTCAAAGCTTGTTTTTCGTGGACTTGGCACCCTTCTTTGACTTGCCCCGTTGACTGTCTGCACGGGTACTTCCTCTACTGGAGGCTCTACCACGAAAGGGCGGAATGAACCTAGTAGCAGGTGTATCAGCAACAGGGGTGCGGTAAGATCTAGGCACGGAAGGTAAGGTTTTCGCCTTACGTGCTGAAGAAGCCATGAGGTCATGTGTATCCTTCTGGATAAGAGCCGCAGCCATCCCCTTGATTAACTCCTCCGGAAACAGGAACTTGGAGAGAGGAGCAAACAGTAACTCTGACCTCTGGCAAGGGGTGATACCAGTCGATAAGAAGGTGCATAGATGTTCCCTTTTCTTGAGGACTCCTGAGACAAAAATAGCCGCAAGTTCGCCAGAACCATCGCGAATTGCTTTGTCCATACTGGACATGATCAGCATGGCCGCGTCTTTGTCAGAAGGAGCAGTCTTCCTGCTTAAGGCTCCTAGACTCCAATCGAGGAAGTTAAAAATTTCGAAGGCGCGAAAGACTCCCTTCATCAAGTGGTCCAGATCTGAAAAGGACCAGCAGACCTTCGAGCGTCTCATAGCCGACCTGCGGGGAGAGTCAACCAAACTTGAGAAGTCGGCCTGGGCAGAGGCAGGAACCCCCAAGCCAGGTTCCTCTCCCATGGCATACCAGACGCCCGACTTAGAAGCAAGCTTAGGAGGAGGAAACACAAAAGAGGTCCTTCCCAGTTGCTGCTTGGACTGCAACCAATCCCCCAAAACCCTCAAAGCTCTCCTTGATGATCTGGCGAGGACAAGCTTGGTGTAGGCAGGCGAAGTAGACTGCATGCCCAGAGAAAACTCGGAGGGAGGAGAACGAGGGGTTGCAGACACGAAGTGTTCAGGGTACAACTCTCTGAACAGAGCCAGGACCTTGCGAAAGTCTAAGGAAGGCGGCGAAGACTTGTGTCCTTCCACCTCAGATGGAGGATCATCCAGATGGGCAGCTTCATCCTCAGAAACCTCATCGCCTGAGAGTTGAGTAGCGAGAGGTAAAGGCAAAGTGGCAGGCTGAATGGCTGAATCCTGCAGAACGGGTTGTAAGGCATGAGGCTCATGCTGCATGGCATGCGGCTCAAGCTGCATGGGATGAGGCTCATGCTGCATAGAATGCGGCTGCTGCATGGTATGAGGCTCGTGCTGCATGGGTTGAGGAGGATGCCTCATAGCATGAGGCTCCTGCCTCAAGAGTTGAGGAGGTTGCTGCATAGCATGAGGCTCCTGCCTCAAGGGTGGAGGAGGTTGCCGCATAGCCTGAGGCTCCTGCCTCAGGGGTTGAGGAGGTTGTCGCATAGCATGAGGCTCCTGCCTCATGGGTTGAGGAGGTTGCCGCATAGTGCTGGAACCTGGCAACTCCCGATGCGGCTGCATCTGACAGGGAGGACTGCGTAAAGGTGGAGGAGCGCTCGCAGGAGGAGGGGTGCTAACCTTCTCTGCCTGATACTCCTGCATCAAAGCCGCAAGCTGAGACTGCATAGTCTGCAGCATTGACCACTTGGGGTCCACAGTGGTTGGAGCAGAGGCCTGTTGAGGCACCACTCTACCTCTCTTGGGAGGTGTGCAGTCATCAGATGACTGCGGCGAGTCCGAACTGGCCCAGTGGCTACACCTGGGCCGTTGGACTAGCTCGGAAGGGACCTTACGTTTGATAGGTCGTGAGACCTGGGTCCACCGTTTCCTCCTGGAAACCTCTTCCGCAGACGAGGAATTTAAGGGCTCATTCGTCTGGGAGTGGAAGTGACGATCTCTATCAGATACGCCCGGAACCACTGAGGATACAACTGTGCGTCGATCAAGGCCTGCCGAACCCTTTTGCCCTTCGACGTTGCTTCTCCCCTGGGCTTGGGAGCTTGCAAGAGGTCCCGGACTGGGAGGACGACTGGCACGCACAGAAGTATCCTCATGCGCAACACTGACACTGACACTATGCACAGCACTGGCACTAACACTTCCCACTGCACTCTTCACTTTAAGCTCCTTGACATCTGCCAAGAGAAGATTGTGGTCACTAACTAACGACTCCACCTTATCACCAAGAGCCTGAATGGCACGCAACATATCCGTCATATCAGGCTGAGCACTCGTAGCAGGTTCGGGGGTCACCACCACAGGGGAAGGAAAAGGTTGAGGGACATGGGGAGAGGAATAAACCAAAGAGCGAGAAGAACTCCTCCTAACTCTCTCCTTCTCTAACCTAGTTGTATATTTGAGGAATTCATTAAAATCGAATTCCGAAAGCCCCGCACATTCCCCACATCGATCTTCCAATTGACAGGATTTTCCCCTACAATCGGAACAAAGGGTGTGAGGATCAACAGAGGCCTTCGGAAGACGCCTATTACAAGTCCTAACACTACATCGCCTATATTTAGGAGCTTGAGAGTGGTCGGACATCTTGAATTTAGGGAACAGTCAAGGGGGAATTCCAAAGTAAAGCAAAGATCGTTAACCAATAAATCAAATTAATTCCAAAAGCTATCTAAGCTAAGGGAAAAGCTTCCTGTACAGCGAAGGCTAAATTTTAGAGCAAATACTTCACCAAAACCGTGAACAAAAGACTCCAAAATCAACAGCGTATCCATGTAGGTCTTGCCGGCGGCACGACAGAGGAAAAATTGAGGTCTTGTTGACAAGAAGTACTGGAGTACCTGACCACAGATGGCGCTGGTGAGTACACCCCCACCTGTATAAGCGATCGCTGGCGTATCCCGACCGTAGATTTCTGTCGGGCAACGGAGTTGACAGCTACATGATCATCGGGTAAGATTAATATTGAAAAATTATATTTTAATTATAAAATAAATTTTTGAATATACTTACCCGGTGAATATATATAGCTGCAACTCTGTTGCTCGACAGACAAAAAACTGTAAAAAACTCGCCAGCGATCGCTATACAGGTTGCGGGTGTGCCCATCAGCGCCAACTGTCGGCCAGATACCATACTCAATGTAAACAAAGACTCAATTTCTTCTCATCCCACTGCGTCTCTATTGGGGAGGAAGGGAGGGTCGTTTAATTTATATATTCACCGGGTAAGTATATTCAAAAATTTATTTTATAATTAAAATATCATTTTTAAATATTTAACTTAGCCGGTGAATATATATAGCTGATTCACACCCAGGGTGGTGGGTAGAGACCAGTTAAATATGTTTACATCTTATGAGCTAAGAGTTTTTATTTCATTTTAGAAGTTATCAATATAACAAAAACAAAATAAATAGGTACCTGGTAAGGAAGTCGACTTAGACGATTACTCTGCCTTATAAGTACGTCTTCCTTACGGAGCCTCGCGATCCTCTTAGGATGCTGACAGACCCCTAGGAGCTGAAGTATCAAGGGCTGCAACCCATACAACAGGACCTCATCAAACCCCTAATCTGGGCGCTCTCAAGAAATGACTTTGACCACCCGCCAAATCAACCAGGATGCGAAAGGCTTCTTAGCCTTCCGGACAACCCATAAAAACAACATTAAAAACATTTCAAGAGACAGATTAAAAGGATATGGAATTAGGGAATTGTAGTGGTTGAGCCCTCACCCACTACTGCACTCGCTGCTACGAATGGTCCCAGTGTGTAGCAGTTCTCGTAAAGAGACTGGACATCCTTCAAGTAAAATGACGCGAACACTGACTTGCTTCTCCAATAGGTTGCGTCCATTATACTTTGCAGAGATATATTTTGCTTAAAGGCCACGGAAGTTGCTACAGCTCTAACTTCGTGCGTCTTCACTTTAAGCAAAGCTCGGTCTTCCTCACTCAGATGTGAATGAGCTTCTCGTATTAACAATCTGATAAAGTATGACAAAGCATTCTTTGACATAGGCAAGGATGGTTTCTTAACTGAACACCATAAAGCTTCAGATTGGCCTCGTAAAGGTTTAGTACGCTTTAAATAGAACTTAAGAGCTCTAACAGGGCATAAGACTCTTTCTAGTTCATTGCCTACGATCTCCGATAAGCTGGGAATATCGAAAGATTTAGGCCAAGGCCGAGAAGGCAGCTCATTTTTGGCTAGAAAACCAAGTTGCAGCGAACAAGTAGCTTTTTCCGACGAAAATCCAATGTTCTTGCTGAAGGCATGAATCTCATTGACTCTTTTAGCCGAGGCTAAGCATACCAGGAAAAGAGTCTTAAGAGTGAGATCTTTCAGGGAGGCTGATTGTAACGGCTCAAACCTGTCTGACATGAGGAATCTTAGTACCACGTCTAAATTCCATCCAGGGGTAGCCAAACGACGCTCCTTGGTGGTCTCAAAAGACTTAAGGAGGTCTTGCAGATCTTTATTGTTGGAAAGATCTAAGCCTCTATGCCGGAAGACCGATGCCAACATGCTTCTGTAGCCCTTGATAGTGGGAGCTGAAAGGGATTGTCCTTTTCTCAGGTATAAGAGAAAATCAGCTATTTGAGCTACAGAGGTACTGGTCGAGAATACAGAAACTGACTTGCACCAGTCTCGGAAGACTTCCCACTTCGATTGGTAGACTCTAATGGTAGACGCTCTCCTTGCTCTAGCAATCGCACTGGCTGCCTCCTTCGAAAAGCCTCTACCTCTCGAGAGTCTTTCGATAGTCTGAAGGCAGTCAGACGAAGAGCGTGGAGGCTTTGGTGTACCTTCTTTACGTGTGGCTGACGTAGAAGGTCTACCCTTAGAGGAAGACTTCTGGGAACGTCTACTAACCATCGAAGTACCTCGGTGAACCATTCTCTCGCGGGCCAGAGGGGAGCAACTAACGTCAACCTTGTCCCTTCGTGAGAGGCGAACTTCTGCAGTACCTTGTTGACAATCTTGAACGGTGGGAATGCGTAGAGATCCAGATGTGACCAATCTAGGAGGAAGGCATCTATATGTATTGCTGCTGGGTCCGGGACTGGGGAGCAATAGATTGGAAGCCTCTTGGTCAGCGAGGTTGCAAAGAGATCTATGGTTGGTTGACCCCAAGTGGCCCAAAGTCTCTTGCACACATCCTTGTGGAGGGTCCATTCGGTTGGAATTACTTGCCCTTTCCGACTGAGACAATCTGCTATGACGTTCAAGTCGCCTTGGATGAACCTCGTTACTAGGGAGATGTCTTGACCTTTTGACCAGATGAGCAGGTCCCTTGCGATCTCGTACAACGTCAGTGAGTGAGTACCTCCTTGTTTGGAGATGTACGCCAAGGCCGTGGTGTTGTCCGAGTTTACTTCCACCACTTTGCCTCGAAGGAGATACTCGAAGCTTTTCAAGGCCAGATGAACTGCCAACAGCTCCTTGCAGTTGATATGCATGCTCCTTTGACTCGAGTTCCACAGGCCTGAGCATTCCCGACCGTCCAGTGTCGCGCCCCAGCCCAAGTCCGATGCGTCCGAGAAGAGAACGTGGTTGGGAGTCTGAACAGCCAGGGGAAGACCCTCTCTTAGGTTGATATTGTCCTTCCACCAAGTCAGACAAGACTTTATCTTTCCGGAAATCGGGATCGAGACCGCTTCTAGCGTCTTGTCCTTTTTCCAGTGAAAAGCCAGATGGTATTGAAGAGGACGGAGGTGTAGTCTTCCTAGTGATACAAATTGTTCCAGGGATGACAGCGTCCCTACCAGACTCATCCACAGCCTGACTGAGCAGCGTTCCTTCTTCAGCATCTTCTGGATGGATAGCAGGGCTTGATCTATTCTGGGGGCCGACGGAAAAGCCCGAAAAGCTAGACTGTGAATCTCCATCCCTAAATACAGAATAGTTTGGGATGGGACCAGCTGCAACTTTTCCAAATTGACAAGGAGTCCCAATTCCTTGGTCAGATCTAGAGTCCACTTTAGATCCTTCAGACAGCGACGACTGGAAGAGGCTCTGAGAAGCCAGTCGTCCAAATAAAGGGAGGCTCGGATGTCCGATAAGTGGAGGAATTTGGCTACATTCCTCATCAGCCTCGTAAACACGAGAAGAGCTGTGCTTAGGCCAAAGCACAGGGCCCGAAACTGGTAAACCACATCTTCGAAGACGAATCTCAGAAAAGGTTGGGAGTGAGTGAATGGGGATATGGAAGTAGGCGTCCCTTAGGTCTAGCGAGACCATCCAGTCTTCCTTCCTGACCGCTGCTAAGACTGACTTTGTGGTCTCCATGGAGAACTTCGTCTTTGTGACAAAGACATTCAGAGCACTGACGTCTAGCACCGGTCTCCAACCTCCTGTCTTCTTCGCAACTAGGAAGAGACGGTTGTAAAATCCGGGTGATCGAAGGTCCGAGACTTTGACCACCGCTCCCTTCTCTAGCAAAAGAGACACTTCCAGTTTCAGGGCTTGTCTCTTTTCTTCCTCTCTGTACCTGGGAGAGAGATCGATGGGGGACGTCGCTAGAGGGGGTTTGCGTACAAAAGGGATTTTGTACCCCTCTCTGAGTAACTTCACAGATTGTTGATCTGCGCCTCTCTTCTCCCAGGCTTGCCAGAAGTTCTTGAGTCTGGCTCCCACTGCTGTCTGAAGTTGCGGGCAGTCAGACTCTGCCCTTGGAGGACTTGGGTCCTTTCCTCTTCCCTCGTTTCCCTTCGGCACGAGCACCTCCTCTGCTGGAGGCTCTGCCACGAAAGGGCGGAATAAAGCGAGACGCTGGAGTGTCTATTCTCGGTCTAGCAGAGAATGTAGGCACAGGGGGAGCTTTGCGAGCCGAGGACGCAACTAGATCATGGGTGTCCTTCTGAACTAACGATGCGGCAATTTCCTTTACCAAGACTTCAGGAAACAGGCACTTGGAAAGGGGAGCAAAGAGAAGTTCAGATCTCTGGCATGGCGTAACTCCAGCAGACAGGAACGAACAGAGAGACTCTCGCTTCTTCAGGACTCCGGACGTGAATGAGGCAGCAAGCTCATTGGACCCATCACGGACGGCCTTGTCCATGCAGGACATAATGAGCAAGGAAATATCCTTATCTACCGAAGAGATTTTCCTGCTCAGGGCTCCTAAGCACCAGTCTAAAAAGTTAGACTTCGAAAGCCCTAAATATCCCTTTAAGAAGGTGGTCCAGGTCCGATGGTGACCAACAAACCTTCGAGCGTCTCATGGCAAGGCGGCGGGGAGAGTCTACAAGACTTGAGAAGTCGCCCTGGGCAGAGGCAGGAACTCCCAAGCCGAGAACTTCTCCCGTGGCATACCAGACGCTCGATCTAGAAGAGAGTTTAGATGGGGGAAAGGCAAATGCTGTCTTCCCTAACCTCTTCTTAGACTCTAACCAGTCTCCCAACAGCCGCAAAGCTCTCTTGGATGAGCGTGAGAGAACGAGTTTCGTAAAGGCAGGTGCGGTAGCAGGCACTCCTAATACAAACTCTGACGGAGGAGAACGAGGAGCCACAGAAACAAAGTGGTCCGGAAACAACTCCTTGAATACAGCCATGACTTTTCTAAAGTCCAATGATGGTTGAGTTGCCTTAGGCTCGTCCAGTTCTGAAGGTTGATCGTCTTGTGGTTCAGCAACGTCCTCATCAGATAGTTCCTCATCCGAAAACTGATGAGGAAACGGCAACGGAGTAGGCAACGTCTGGCTCGCTGAGTCCGGTCGCACTTGTGCATGCGTGACGGAGCCGGACGCAACGTCATGAAACTGCTGCACAGTCTGTGAACTGTCAACAACCATGGGTGCGCGAGGACGCACAGCGTCCACCCGAGACTGTCTAGACCGTCTGGGTTGTGCAGTCAACACCATACCGGGTTGCGGAGGTTGACGCACCGCGTCAAAACAAGTCACCTCTGATGGTTGTTTAACGTCCTGAACGTCAACAACCACCTCCGTGCGTCGCCTAACGTCAACGTGCGGCTGGCAACCCACACTGGGTCGCATGGGAGGAGGAACCACCTCAACTGGTAGATGCGAGAAGGTAACCTCAGCGTCAACAGACTGCTTGGAAGGTTGTTGGGCAGAAGGTTCAGCAGCAACCTTCTCCGAATTAAAGACCTCCATCAAGGACGCAAGCTTGGACTGCATGTCTTGCAGCAAAGCCCATTTAGGGTCTACGGGAGCAGGTGCGGCAACAGACGGGGTTAGCGACTGAGGCGGTACCGCTTTGCCTCTCTTAGGCGGTGAGCAGTCATCAGATGATGGCAACGAGTCCGAACTGACCCAGTGGCTACAACCGGGACGTTGGACTTGTCCTGAAGGGACCGACTTACGTTTTAAAGGTCGTGAGACCTTAGTCCAAAGTTTCTTACGAGAAACACCTTCGGACGACGAGGTAAAAACGGGCTCTCTCGTCTTACGTAGGTAGGGGCGATCTTGGGGAGATACGCCTGATACCATGGAGGGAACGTCTGTTCGCTGATCAAGGCCACTCGAACCCATGCGTCGTACGACATTGCTTCTCCCCTGGGCTTGGGAGCTTGCAAGAGGTCCCGGACTAGGAGGACGACAGGCACGAACAGACGAACCCTCAAGCGCAACACTGTTCACAACACTTTCACTAGGCACTTTATCACTTCCCGCGGCACTTTGGCACTTTAGCTCCTTAACATCCGCCATGAGTTGATTGCGGTCACTTGCAAGGGACTCAACTCTCTCCCCCAGGGCATGGATAGCACGCATCATGTCAGCCATCGATGGTTCCTGAGTGCTAGGAGGGGGGTTAGGAACAACCACTACAGGGGAAGGAATAGGTTGAGGAGCATGAGGAGAGGAAAAATCTATCGACCTAGAAGAACTTCTCCTTAATCTATCTCTCTCTAGCCTGCGTGTGTACTTCTCAAATTCGAGAAAATCGAATTCCGAAAGGCCCACGCATTCCTCACACCGATCTTCCAATTGACAGGTTTTACCCCGACAATTGGAACAAACAGTGTGAGGGTCGAGAGAAGCCTTTGGAAGACGCCTAGAACAGTCCCTAGCATTGCATTTCCTAAACTTGGGAACTTGTGAAAGGTCAGCCATTTTGAATTGGTCAAGGGAAAATTCCAAAAACGATCTAAGTCATCAACAATGAATCCGATACAAAAAAGAGTTCAAGGATTTATTTGAAGAAAAACCCTGCACAGCGAAAGCTCAAAACCAAAATAAAGTACTTCACCAAATAAGATGGAAAAAACTCCATGTTTCAACAGCGAGTAAAGTACTGTACGTCTTGTCGACACGTCGACAGAGAAGAAATTGAGTCTTTGTTTACATTGAGTATGGTATCTGTCCGACAGTTGGCGCTGTTGGGCACACCCGCAACCTGTATAGCGATCGCTGGCGAGTTTTTTACAGTTTTTTGTCTGTCGAGCAACAGAGTTGCAGCTATATATATTCACCGGCTAAGTTAAATATTTAAAATTCAAAATTTTATGATTTTGAGTTTTTTTTTTTTTTTTTACTGAATTCTAAACCATAAGTTATAAAAAAAATTAAATTACCTTTGCCGGGCTGGCCTGTATCGTATGTTCGTTCATAAAGCGCAAACTTTTGGGGGTTGTCTACAACTTTGAACTTTCTAAGCAGTGCAATTATGACCTCTCTTGTTGTAGTTTTGCTTTATGAGAAAAATAACATCAAAATTAGAAAGATTCATGATTCTAAAATATAGAGCACAAATTGGTTTCTATATACAAATGGTATTTGTCCACAGTTATGATAAAGTAACATAACTTCTCTACTGTATTTGAACATTATGAGCTGCCGTACCTTGTAATGTGTATTGCTTTTACAGCATCTCTTGGCATGTAAAAGGATGTTAAGGTTTTTTCCATTGTCCTATCTTCCTGAAGTATGTCATAAATAGATGGAGGTCTTGTCCCCGCCACTATATTTATGGGACGGCTGAGATTCAAGTGAACCCTTATGCAACCACGATAACTTCCATCATTTTCCTGTTGAAAGAAAACTCATTACAATTTTTATGACAGTTTTATGAGTAAGAACATTAATTACTAAATGACAGTCACTATACTGTAGTCCTACATAAGTTTACTGTACTGTAAACCATAGGCATTCAGATTCCAGTGGGTTATGTCTTGCAGGTACTGTAGTGGCCTGTGAAGGTCGTCTGACGCTTCCAAACGCCCACTTGAAATGCCTGTACCAAAGAGTAGTTCTTTTCAAATGCTAGGGATGTACTTATGCCCCTAAAATCATGAGCTCCTGTATTACCTTAAAATTTATATATCTTAAAACATCAACAACTTGGATTTGAGTATGAAACTTTTTTAATTTGGTGCAATAAGATACTTACATTATTTTCATATTCTATCCAGTAGCTCAACAAAACTTCATAGACTGAATTTACCTAGCCCTTATGTAATATTTCAATGCACTCCTTTATCACTGTAAAAATATAACTGACAACAGATTTTGAAAAGGTTTTCTAAAAATCCATATAAGTTGCACAGACATTTTACATAGGTTTACAGTACATATACAGTACTGAATGTTATTTCATGTAAAGGAAGTCATAGTTAACCCGTTTCTAGTAACATTTCTACTTACACTATATCTCAACCTTACAAATTCATTTCCTCCATTTACTAAAACTTGCTCACTTTCCCAAGTAATGCTTAAGCATTATTCTACTTCATAGTTCCCCTCTTTATTTTTTTTCAGATTGAGTAAACAAGTTCTCATATTTTACGAAATATCACAGAATTTGCGATGCTTACCTTATTCACCTCTCCTCTTAAGAGATAATCAGTAAATGATGCTCCTCCTGAAGCCTGAAGAGTCATATCAAGTTTGACTGTGTATACTTGTTCTGGTTCCAACATTGTACATATACTAAGTGTTTACAAACATCTACAATATTCAAAAACCATTACTAGAACTTCAATTTCTAAATTACACTCTCACATGATAATCTACAGTTCTCTGATCCCCAAAGGTCCACACTCCTAAATATGAACTGATTCAACTGGTGTGTATGTGGTCTACACAATTATCAGTTGTCACAGGATGTGGGATTTCCTGTCTTAGGTATGTTTTCGTCAACAATATTATCAAATATTTAAGAATAAAACAGTAACACCTATGACTATGACTTGATCTTGTTAAAAAGCATCTCCTTAAAATATTTAATCATGCAGAACGCTTTTTAATTATTCATAATTGAAGTTCATACTACATCAAAATTTTCCTGTACTTGAAAATGAAACATCTATAATTTTTATCACTTATTTTTCATGAAACTGAAAAAAGACACAAATTTTATGCCAATTGAAAGGATTTATTATAAAAATACTTCTATCTTTAATTTTATTATAAAAATTTCAAAAATTATTTATCAAACTATTGCTAATATAAAATAAGAAATCTGTGAAATAATAAAATAAATCACTTGAATGTACATGTGTTTACGTCAGATAATCTTATTTTCACTTCATCTATGTAACATGAAAGCTGAAGGCATGGGGAACAAACATCATTAAAGGTTTAAAGGCTGCTCATGAATGGCAGAGGCAAGGGACAGTGATATTGCCCTATCAAGCAAAACAATGTCCTAGAGACTGACCATATATACATATGATCAGCGTCCCAGGCCTCTCCACCCAAGGTAGGACCAAGGAGGGCCAGGCAATAACTGCTGATGACTCAGCAGATAGACCTATAAGTTCCCCAAACCCCCCCCCCCCCCCCTCCTTTGCTCACAAGGACGGTGAAAGTTGCAAACACCAAAGAAACTAATGAGTTTGAGCGGGACTCGAACCCAGTCTGGCATTCACCAGTCAGGGATGTTACCACATCGGCCACTACAACCTTGGGGAAGCAAATCTTTAAGCAATAAAGAATATACCCCTGAGTAGTAGTAGTGTTTAACATACAGAAAACATCTTAAAGAGGAATCTGTCTTTTGGAATAAATGAAAATTTAACTCTGAATACAAAATGCAATCAAATTCATATGCAAAAGCAGCTTCATCATAGTTTAAAATAATTGATGCAGTATAAGAAGAGATGTGGCTGTGTAAGTTTGATAAAGTAATAAAATAACATTTGAAGAAGAGGCAGTAAGAGGCCAAAATACACCATGGGGAGATGACCTTACAGGAGAAGTACAATGCTAGCCCCTTTAGGAAAATTATCCCCCACATTTCTCTTTTATGAAAATATGATGTTTCATGTTTTCACCTTGATTATCTATCTTGATTGCAGTTTTCCTTGTGATTTATTATACCTATTTACTGTGGTTTTGAGCCTAAGTGTTCTTGAAACACTTACAGGTATGTGAATTAGGATGACAGGGTTTTTTTTTTTTACACACACACCTATATACATACTTACATATTTATGAGTGTAAAAAAAAACGAACAACCCAATTTACAACCCTATAAGCATTTCAAAAACACTTAGGCTCAAACCATACTTGGTTTGACCTATCAATCATTGTTCTATTACTAAAAATAATGCTTACTATATTGGGGAAAGAAATTATACTTATGATTCACCACATACTGCTACAAGTACATACATCAGACCGGATGTGTATTTCTACGTTTAGATAACTCAAAAACACAGGATATCTAAGAAATGAAAAACTTGTGAATAAAATTCACTCAGAATTAGTATACTTCACCTTTAACTCTCATTCATGACCTTCTATGGCATTATCAGTCACAGAGTTTGAGCTCCAAACATGAATACCAAAAAGCTTGCTAACTCCTATAGAACAACTGTCCTATTAGTAACAGACTCATAAATGAGTCTACTCTTAATTAAGGACTTGAAATGGGCACTGGGACACATAGATGCAAATTTATGCAAGTTTAAAGCTATAAACTACCCCATCTTGTAACTTTTAAGTTTAGTAAAAAAAAATGAGTTTATTCTAAGAAATGAAATTGACCAGGGATGTTTTCAGACAACAAACAACCATTTGCCATAACTTCCAACTAAAACAAGTAAACTCACAAAGGCCATAATCTAAATACAGTATAACCCTTCATCCCCAAATAGAACTTCTCTCTCCATGTGTAATGAATGAAATCAGCATTTATTACTATAAATGTTACTTCTCAAAATATTAAAAATAAAGCCTGGGTCAAACATGTTTATAACAGCATCAATTAAAATATGGGGAATTATTATGATTTGGTTTAGTAAGACCACTAACTCTCATTTATATACTACAAAGTGGTGTTTATTGAAAATTGAAGCAAAGTGAAGTTGACCGAGCTTGACTGCCACAGATAAACTCCAGATTATTATTATTATTATTAGTATTATTATTATTATTATTATTATTATTATTATTATTATTATTATTATTATTATTGCAGTATTATTATTATTATTATTATTATTATTATTATTATTATTATTATTATTATTATTATTATTATCAGCCAGGCTACAACCCTGGTTGTAAAGGCAGGATGCTACAAGCCCAAGAGCTTCAACAGTGAAAGTAGCTCAGTGAGGAAAGTAAATAATGGAATAACAAATATAAACTGTATATAAGTATTGAATAAAAAAAATAAAATATTTTAAGACCATTAACAACATTAAAATAAATGAGACTTGTGTCAACCAGTTCAAAAGAAAAGAATTTACAAAAAACTTCTGAAGTTCTACTGATTCACAACTGCCAGATTTGGAAGATCATTCCACAATTTGGAAGAAAGGAAAAGTAAAAGGCAGAGAGTAATTTATCTGAGGCTGAAGGGATGCTTCTACTGTATGAAGAACCTTTAGTGGTGTCTTCAGTTTGTGAATATATAGTGTCATGGGGGTCTTTGACTGGCCAGACAGTAATACATTGGATCCTTCTCTCTGGTTACGGTTCATTTTCCCTTTGCCTACTTATACACTGAATATTCTGGAATATTTTTTACATATCCTCCTGTCCTTATACACCTGACAACACTGAGACTACTTAACAATTCTTCTTAACCCATGGGGTTACTGCACTGTCATTGTTCAGTAGCCACTATCCTCTAAGTAAGGGTAGAAAAGACTCTTCAGCTATGGCAAGCAGTTCTTCTAGAAGGACACTCCAAAACCAAACCATTGTTCTTTAGTCTTGGGTAGTGCCATAGCCTCTGTATCGTGGTCTTCCACTGTCTTGGGTTAGAATTCTCTTGCTTGAGGGTACACTCAGGCACAATATTCTATCTTATTTCTCTTCCTCTTGTTCTGTTAAGGTTTTTATAGTTTATATGGGAGATATTAATTTGATGTTACTGCTCTTAAAATATTTTAATTTTTCTTGCTTACTTTCCTCACTGGGCTATTTTCCCTGCTGGAGCCCCTCAGTTTATGACATCCTGCTTTTCAAACTAGGGTTGTAGCTTAGAAAGTAATAATAATATAAAAACTCTGAGTTAAACAGATTACAAATGTAATGAATAGATGTAAATGGGAATAAGGTTCATCAGTATTGGCAGAAATTTATGAGCAATAATTTTTCATTTAGATGTATTGCTCAGTATGCGAGAAAAAGAAAAATGAAATAGGTATATGACCACCATCTTTACTGAAAAGACAGGTAACATGATAGCAAAGTTATTGTTTAACGAGAATATAAAGAAACATTGACCAAAAGAGTTATAAGCATTAATTTTTCACAATCAACGACACCTATGTATCCCATTTCAAAGACTTCAAATATAAAGAGATAATTGTAGCAAGATAAAGTTAAAGAGCTAGTAAGAATCAAGACAAAAGTGGCAGAGGAAAAGTTGGGGAAGAATGTTTGCTGTAAATAACCTTTAGTATTGTACACAATAGGTCATGCAAGCCTAACTGTTAGTGGAACTCCCTACAGGGTACTGGCTGCATAATGCACTAGCACTACTTAACATTAGTATTATCAGTTTTTATAAAGATAATGGAACCAAAGTTCCAAATACATCTAATGACCTTGGACCATCAGATTTGGTTCCATAGAAACTGGTTGGGAGAGACAGCAACCCGTCCATCATTCCAAATCTGTATTTTATTTAACTCACCTTTTAGACATTCACCACACTAATCTTCAACTTGGCTCTGGTTGAATGATTTGGATAAACCTATTCTGAGTGACACTCATGATAAAACTCCTTGTTTACAAACAGAACAATTGGAATAATGAATCTCTACTTATAATCATGATAGAAAAAATTATACATTACCTTAGCTATTTGTAATCCCTGAGTTGAGGCATTATATTTTTCTACCCATGCTTCCAAGGTTTCATTATCGACCAAGTGTGACTGTAAGCGGTTAACACTCTTCCGGAGGGTGGAAACTTCCTGGAAATAAATAATGAATATTTATGTCAAACATTTGTTTTACATCTACACAACACTAAGAAATTGAAGGGGCACTCACTTGTTATGTATCTGTAGAGTATTTAATCAAGTGAATGTCAGACAAAAGTTAGGTACAGGCTTAGCCTAACGCTTTTAGCATCCATATACCTAAGCTGTTCAGGCAGTTGCCAAGAGTCATCCCCTTTGCTCCTGTACAGGACGAGGCAGATTAGCAAATCAGAGGAAGTTGAACCAGCTAGAATTTGGTTCACAGGGATTGCTTCCCACCTATATATGGCTCTTCTATATTTTAAGTAAAAAGGGTTTCTACTCGCATAGTAACAATTCATAAAATTTATAAAAGTAATTTTACTCAAATATTTATAACATTTCATGATAATCTATCAAAAAGTTCTGAAAAAATTGCTGAATTTATGTTAATGTATTCTCAGTTTTATGGTGGATATTTAAACGTCGTACAGTTTTAGAAATAAAGTACAGTTCATCAAATTACTAATTTCATTTATAAATGTTCTAAAATGAATCTAAAAGTGATTTAAAAAGTAACTCTAATAAGAACAAAAGTTATTTAGGCTTTATTACATCTGGATGTCTTTAAATTAGCCACTACGAAAACAGCATTAATGTTAATGAAAGAGATAATGACTGCTATTGTTATACACTTATGGTTATTCTTGTCGAAATGTTTTTTTTCAGATGAAAAATAACAAATTATTGAGGTTCCAAAAAGAACTTGAGATTGCTCAATGACACCCGGCCCCTGGAAACACTTCATGTAAAGGTTTAACAGAAGGCCTTCTTGAGCAAGAACATCTGTCAGACCGACCATCGTAAATTAGTCTTTCTTAAGAGGATTGTGGTAATAACTGATGTCTTAGCAGTCATCATTGGAGGAATATGACATTTGCCAGTGAGTAGTAACAAATAAAAGTGAATTATGCGATGCATTAAATCAGTCATTGTAATATTTTGGTGTCATTTGGAAGTAAATTTAAAAGATGTTTTTGCAATCTTAAAAATTAGAAAAAGCAAAAGTAATTGCCCTAAGTCCATTACAGAGAAAACTAAATAAAGGAAAATTAGGCAAATTTCTCAAAAATTAACATTAGTTACATTAAATAAATCTAATCCACAACATGAATGGTTATGATAAATTACATTTCAATTATCTATTACATCATTGCAATTCATATGTTTTATAAGTATAAAAATGACAACAAAAGTTCAGGAAAAATTGATAGGATACTCTTAACAGCAATTAGTATAGCAATAATTTTCACTGAAAGGGCCCAGTGAATACTAAACACGCTGCAATTATGAAGGTAAATCGTTGCAATTGATTGCAGCCCTTTTGAAAGAATAAAAACATTAATAAAGGCACAAATGATGAGTTGAATTAAGTCCACAGCCACAAATTTTTTAACAATTTTCTTTTGTTAACTCTTGTTGCAACTAGCTTATGTTTTAAGGCTTTAATAAGGCTCCAAGGTTCCGATGCAGGCAGTAGAGTATTACTAAAACTGCATAAAGATAGAGAGAAAATTCCGATTGAAAAAGGAGTTAGACAGGGAGACCCCATCTCTCCTAAATTATTCACAGTTTGTCTAGACGAAGCTTTTAAGAATTTAGATTGGGAAAATGTACACATCAACATTAATGGGGAATATCATAACTAAAGATTTGTCTATGACATAGTTCTATTTGGTGAGCTAATGGAGGAATTGCAAAAGATGTTGGATGTTTTGAATAGAGAAAACAGAAATGTAGGACTGAAAATTAAAATATAAGTAAAATTAAGATAATGTTCAATGAAAATGCAGACAAAAAAGGGGTTATGGGCGATCAAATAGAATTTTTAAAGAATATTCATACTTAGGACAGACAGTAAGTGTTCCCAAAGCCATGAGACAGATATACAAATAAGAATAAGCATGGAATGGAGAGATTTTGGTAAACAAACTGAGATTATGAAAGTAAAATGCCACTTTCTGTACAAAGAAAAGTATTCAATCAGACGGCCCTACCCGTATTAATGCATACATACATAAATACATCCATCTATCTATCTATGTATCTATCTCTCAATAAATATGTATATGTATATATATATATATATATATATATATATATATATATATATATATATATATATATATATATTGAGAGATAGATACATAATTAGATAATGATAGTTATACTAAAATATTTTGTATTTGGAAAAGTTTTATGCAAGGATGTCAAGATCTGAATGTATAAATACATTGATTTCAACATATTCAAATGCAGTATCTACTGTAAATACATTGTACTATCAATCCAGTTAGTTTGTCCATAAACCTGTTATAATTTGTGTCTTCAATATGCAATTACAAATGGAGTTCATATTGGAATATATAAAATGTAAGAAAAAGATAGAAAGAGATAAAGTAAGCTCACTTCAAATTTCCTGAAAGGTTCCTCGAGGAACTGTTCCTTTTCTTGTTGTTCCTCCTCATGTTTCTCTTCTTGTTCTTCTTGACAGTCCTCCTCTGGCGTCTCCTCTTCCTCCTCCTCCTCCTCCTCCTGTGACGTCACTGTTATGCTCAGATTCTGATTGGAGAGATGTTCGTGTCTAACTAGAGTTCCCTGTTCAGTGTCTTCGTATAAGTCGTCGTCACTGGTTTGGGAATCTGGTGTGAGGTCGGTCTTGCAGTCCAGGGTCACCAGGTCCTGGCATTGCTCATGGCACGTGTAGCTGCAGTCTGAAGGAGTGAGAGAATTGGGGGAATATTAATAATACGAGTATTGTACAAGTTCGAGGTAAAAAAGTACCAAAAGAAATAGTATAGTAGTGAACCTAAGATATTGCAACACAGTCCTATCAGGATAATAAGCATAAAGGAACATTAGTCAAAAGTTGATATAAATTATATATGTTGTTTAACAGATTACAACAAGGTCGATCATTTACTTTCATACAGTAAAATGCTTTTTCTACTCGAATGAAGAAAATTCATCAGTATCCGGTATCCGCTCATACACCTTACAGAAAGTGAACAGTGAGTGGTGCACGAGCACCAACCAACAACAACACACACACACACACACACACACACACATACACACACACACATATATATATATATATATATATATATATATATATATGTGTGTGTGTGTGTGTGTGTATGTGGGTGGGTGTACCAACTAATGCCAAATTCTCTGCCTGTGGTTTTATTACAGAAATGTAAGCACAAGACAAAGTATGTTTCTTCCTCAAAATAACAAACATTGCCACAACAAAAAATGTAGTTTAAG
>NC_090764.1:65515767-65520767 GCF_036898095.1 Palaemon carinicauda | reverse complement strand
AATAATAATAATAATAATAATAAGCGAACCCATAATCGATACACAATTATTTTATATAAACTGTAGAGAGAGAGAGAGAGAGAGAGAGAGAGAGAGAGAGAGAGAGAGAGAGAGAGAGAGAGAGAGAGAGAGAGAGAGACACTACTCAATGATAAACGATACAGCTTTCTTTAATCATACAAATATTAATGCAGAATCAAAGCTATAACATTCAACTTCCTCTTGAATTAATTATACACTCAAATCAATATAAGATTTCCTTTTGGGAATATACAAATGAAATGACGTAGCCCTGATGATGAATTTTATTTTCGAGGGAAGCAATGACCGAACGTATAACAATAGCCTTATCAAGATTGCCTTTAAGATCTGCTTATCCTTCCATTCTGTCTCTCGCCTGTTCCCCTTAGGACTAACTTGAACCCCCGAAACAATGCTTCCCTTCTTGTTCCTCTCACCCACCCTACGTCCTCAGCTGCTCTCACTCGCTTTCTCTTATACCCCTTATCTCATTGTAATCAAAACCTCTCTCTCTCTCTCTCTCTCTCTCTCTCTCTCTCTCTCTCTCTCTCTCTCTCTCTCGGCAAAGCATAAATCACTTACAACGAATTCTGAATTGAAATATGCAATATTTCATAATTACGGTTTGAAATATTTCTTTAAGAAACATTTGCGGATAACATACATCAATGTACCAATGGTTAATGTTTTATATGAAAGAATCTCTCTCTCTCTCTCTCTCTCTCTCTCTCTCTCTCTCTCTCTCTCTCTCTCTCTCTCTCTCTCGGCAAAGCATAAATCACTTACAACAAATTCTGAATTGAAATATGCAATATTTCATAATTACGGTTTGAAATATTTCTTTAAGAAACATTTGCGGATAACATACATCAATGTACCAATGGTTAATGTTTTCCATGAAAGAATCTCTCTCTCTCTCTCTCTCTCTCTCTCTCTCTCTCTCTCTCTCTCTCTCTCTCTCTCTCTAGGCATCCATACCCAGAGCGGCAGTGTGTGTGTGTGGTGTCGGCGTGTCGCAATATGACGATTTCGGCGGCCAGTCCACGGAAAAGTTTGTCGTGAAATACTTCCCGGTAATGTTAGAAATGACGTCAAGTCGACAGATGCTCCAAACTGCCAAAGGTTTGGTTATAGTAATTCCCTCATCTACTTCTTTCGATTTCAAGTGAGATGTCGCAACGCACAAAACACGACATGAAACATCCGTTTTTTTTTTATGGCATTTGTTCAAAATAAACACTTGATAATTATTCATTTTACGTTGTTTTTGATTGTACTGGACTCGTGATATTTTGAAATTTCAGTTGTTCTATCAGGAAAATAAGTAGAAGAAAGTACAACACGAGTTACAGGTATTGTTTCACTTATGATTTATGAAATTCTAGAGATGAGGAGATGGAAGATAATTAAGATAGAATAATTTGGAGAGACATACGCATGTCCAAAGCTCGTTTTAAACATTAATCATAGTTATGATCAAATGAAAGTGGTAATTATTGAATATAACAACAATGATCACAGAGTAGGTTCGCTATAGTCAATTTTTTTTAATGAGGCACATTTGCACCGACTCGCAGGGGTGCCCATTTAGCTCGGAAAAGTTTCCTGCTCGCTGATTGGTTGGACGAGATAATTCTAACCAATCAGATAACAGGAAACTTTTCCGAGGTAAAAAGGCACCGCTACCAGTCGTGTAAATGCGCCTCATTATAAAAAATTGAGTATAGATAGAAAATATTAACACACACTAGGAAAGATGAGAACACATGTGTACAATAATAATTTTTTTAATAAGTACAAAACAGAAAACAAATTAATAAACCTTTTAACAGTATATTATTAAGATATATATATATATATATATATATATATATATATATATATATATATATATATATATATATATATATATAAAGCTCTAAACTTAATTTGATTACTCGTCTAAAGCTTTAAACCTAACTTAATTGTTTATCTTATTCTCTAAACAGAACTTGAATTTTATCTAAAGTTCAGAACCACATTTATAGTTCCTTCTGAAGCTCTAAACTGTCTCGACTGCTGCTTCCTTTACATAACGGTGGAATCATTTATTCCAAGAAGTTGTTACCATTTCCTTTTTTGTATATATTAGCATAATACATGATTTAATTGATATGATAAAACATCTAATACTAATTTCCAAGCTGCAAAGATTGTGTCTATATTTGTGGAATTAACCCAAAATAACTTAAACCACAGGCAAGGATAACATTATAAGACTTCGGGCATAGGAAATAGTCACTATGCTACAATTCCAAGTCATTTCGGGTTTACAAAGGTCTAAAACATAATAAATGAAATCTCAACTTTGGTATCAAATAACCAAAATAATATATATATATATATATATATATATATATATATATATATATAATTAAATTTTACATGACAAATGGCAATACTATGAAAAAATATAACTTTTTTAAAATTTCAACGTCTAAACAATGCTGCCAATATTTTCTTCATCTGGTTAAGAAACCAAAGCAATAGGGAAACATCTACCTAATATCATAAATAAACTGCCAATAAGTGAACAACTTAGCAGGACTTATAAAAGGGCTGGGGAACTTATTTTTCCCCTTTTATTGGGGGTTGGGGAACTAGGGAGCAGGAAGTAGAAAATATGTAATGATTATCCGATAGTCTCGAAGAAAGACAGGAGGGGAAGGAAAGTTAGTAAAGAAGGGGAGCACAAGGAAAGACTTACAAAAAAGATAATCAAAGAGTCTTTTAATTCACAGCTGCTTCACGGAAGCAAATCATCAAAAAGTAACTAAGTCACGCGTCATCATTCAATTGAGAAAAACAAGAAAGGCTTTAAGAGGAAGCATATGAAAGTAAGTACCGTAACATAGTCGTGGGTCGACCTGTTTGGCAAAAGCCAGCCGTGTATAATGCATTATAATTCGATGCAAAAGTGTTTTGCGCAGACCGGTGTCGGGAGCCCAAAGCTATGCATAATAGGCAAAGTTGGCATAATGGGGTTGGGGAGAAGCGACAAGGAATTGGAATGGGAGGAGGAATTGATGATAGAAGGAATTGGGGGAGAAGCCGGGGTAGGTAAGAAAACTCAGGGCCTGCTAAGAAGAAGAAGAAGAAGAAGAAGAAGAAGAGAGAGAGAGAGAGAGAGAGAGAGAGAGAGAGAGAGAGAGAGAGAGAGAGAGAGAGAGAGATTCCATTATTAAATTTTCTTCTTTGAATATAGTTTCTTGTCTTGTTATCAGTCCATTGCCGAATGAAGCATCAACATTTACATCTGAATTAACCTCGATTTTGTTAGCAGTTGAAATTATTAAAGCAACTGAAGACATAACGAATCTTAATTTTGTCATTTCTTCCGGTTGAGGAAGTGCTATAGAAACGATCAAAAGGTTACACGCTTGTAAACCAATTGGTAATACAAATTGAAGAGATCCTTAACAAATTCTATTGTGGTGGCCGATGCGATAACGTCCCTGAGTGGTGAACGCCAGACTGGGGTTTGAGTCCTGCTCAAACTCATTAGTTCATTTGATCGCAGCAACCTCACCATCCTTGTGAGCTAAGAATGGGGGGTTTGAGGGAGCCTATAGTTTTATCTATCGAGTCATCAGCAGCCATTGCTTGGCTCTCCTTGGTCTTAGCTTGGGTGGAGAGGGGTTTTGGCCGCTGATCATATGTATATACGGTCGGTCTCTAGGGCATTGTCCTGCTTGATAGGGCAATGTCACTGTTTCTTGCCTCTGCCATTCATAAGCGACCTTTAAACCAAGGGTTAGATACCGAAATATGCAGGATTCCAACCCATGTTAATGTTGGTAATGAAAAAGCAGATTGTGGTAGATTTACCACAATGTGACATTAAACCTTAAGCCTGACTACTACAACAGTTGGTTAAATAATCATTTTATAAAATTTTCACATAAAATAAAGCTCATTTTCGTTGCTGCTGGTCCAGTGCAACTTCATCACAGTAAAAATTTTTTTGCTACTATTGGTGTCCGATAACATTTCTCCCTCTCATTTTCCCACTATTTTATAATTCGTAATATAAAGCTGTAGAAATTAGAGCCAAAACCAACGTACCGCAGAAGGATAGTGACATTTGTCATCCTGATATGGAGTCACCCAACCACAAATCTGTTTCTCTATATTCAAGATCTCTATGAACGAAATAATTTGCTAATTTCCAATGATTTTGTGGTGATACAATTCTATTAGGTATATATGCGTTTATGCCTTACTGATTTGACATTTATGGACATGATTTGCATAGTATAGTCATATAATATAATAAAATATGAAATTATACGTTATCATTGCATAAAACGAGATTGGATTAATTTTATTGGGATCGAAACCTAATGAAAATCGTTGTGTCAATTTCATTCTAGTTTAAGGAACCTAAACGTTCGTTGGTGTACGAAAAACCTTTGGAGGTCATCCACAATTCTATTAAGGATGCATTATAAAGCTTTCAATCTCTGACATATCCTCGGGATCATGCAATATACTATGTTATTCAATAAGAATCTAACATATGAGGCCATTGAAATCTTCTGGGTGTAAGAAGAAAAGTTATATCCCTTTAAAAAGGACATTCACATTCTCACTGGGCTATACTGCCTGTTGGAGCCCTTGGGTTTATAGCATCTTGCTTTTCTAACTAGGGTTGTAGCTCAACAACAACAACAACAACAACAACAACAACAACAACAACAACAACAATAATAATAATAATAATAATAATAATACAAGGCCCAATAATGTACTTGGGATACGTCCTTTCCTTCCTTTTCATGATCAGTTAATCATTATTTGACTTCACTATAGAAAAACAAGAAATAGTATGATGAAATTATACACACACACACACACACACACACACACACACACACACACACACACACACACACACACACACATACATATATATATATATATATATATATATATATATA
>NC_090764.1:65485767-65508267 GCF_036898095.1 Palaemon carinicauda | reverse complement strand
GTTTATAACTTAGGCAAGATAGGTTTTCATAAATTTAACATTTTGCTAAACATGACCTAGAAAAAGCTAGCTTATAAGCAGACATATAATAAGAAATTCAAGTTCAGCTTTTTTCGAGCTTGGAGGAGGCTGCGTTATCCTCTGGCGTTATAGAATGTTATTAAAGAATTCCCCAGTGTTATTTAAATCGAAGAAACTCCGGCAGGCTGACGCCAAAAAGATATTCTTTTTGGACCTTCCCAGACTATGTCATTCGTCATGGTAAATCATTGACACTTCGGAGATTGAAACAGAGTAATAATAATAATAATAATAATAATAATAATAATAATAATAATAATAATAATAATAATAATAATAATAATACGAATGTATAGCTTTACCTTAAAGAAATTTATTATCGATAGTCTATACAATAATGCATTGACGGGTTATCAGTTTAAATCCTTAAAAATAATTTCAACAATTTCAAAATATGTTTTCTCCCTTTATATATGAAACAACTTTAAGATTAAGAAAAATAAATAAACACTAAATAATCCTAAATTATTCAGAAAAACTGGAGCTATACAGTTTTCCAGGATAAATAATTTGAAAAAAAAAAAAAATTCCTTATAGAGTTTCCATCTTATAGGATACCGCTATGCCAGAGAGTTGAGTATTTGTAAGACAATCGCTTGGTAAACAAAACCAGTGTTACCATAAAAGAAGTCTATCTCCTCCCAGAGAATAGTGGTCTAACATTTTAAGGGGAATTATACGAAATCTTTCACAAACTCGAAAGATTATAAATACACGAAGCTGAGGAAAATAGCTTAAAAATACATATACTTTTATAACTACATTCGGTTCCTTTGAATACAATAAATTCAGTTTTCGTAACGACAAAATGAATTCAGTTTAACAAACTGTTTCAAATCTAAGAAATCCTTACATTACGCATAGTAATAATAATAACAATAATAATAGGCACAACATTTCTAAACGTTATGTGACTCGATTACGACCTGGCATTGAGTAGACAAATAAGATATTCAGGCACTTCGTATGAGAGATCCAGCCTTGAGTAGTTACCCCCAGAAATGCGATAAAAAACGCGAATGAAGAAAATAATGTCGACGAGAATAGCGTGATATGAAAAAGAAAGCGTTGGAGATGGTGACACAAGTTCCCTTATGCCACTACACTTTACGATGGCCAGCCAATATCCTATATTGGGTCTACGACAGACATCTCATTTCATGCCAGTTCGTCTTTACGGCACCAGTTATTGTAATAAAATAAATACAATACTCAGTCTTGCAGAAAGACATGGAGGGAATATCTCTCTCTCTCTCTCTCTCTCTCTCTCTCTCTCTCTCTCTCTCTCTCTCTCTCTCTCTCTCTCTCTCTCTCTCTCAAAATTCTTGAATGAATAACACATGACGTCGCTAAGCTTATAGTGGAACTAACTTAATTCCTCCCTTTAATTAAATAAAGAAGAAGCAAAAGAGATTAAGTAACCTCTTGAAATATGATGGGTCATAGTTAAATGAGGTCAGGAAGTTTACTGGAATAAGCTAAAGTTAGCGATGCTGTAAAATCGTATCATCAAAGTTCGAGGAGAAAAAGTGACTTTTCGGAATGTCATTATGTGAACTTACTTAGTGAACTTACTTAGCTTGCTCAAAACTCCCCCATAAATGAATATAAAAGTAGTTCTTATGTAAAACTCTTGCTTAGCGAGTTTTTAAATTTCATAATGATAATAATAAAAAAAAAAAAAAACAGAGAGGAACTCACGCGAAACCACTTCTATTTAAGCTTCTATATTATCACAATGGCTGTAACAAGGACACACACACTCAAAAAAAAAAAAAACTTAATTTCAATAGGAAATTCTCCGTAAAAATATACCGTTCTCAGTCGCATATCAGTAAAATACAGGCGACCTTAATTACCATACTTTATCATATTTTACGGGTTTGTAACCGTAATATCACTCCTTTACGTCATGGGGTTTTATTTTTTATTTTTTTATTAACTGTAAATGCCTGGCAACAATTATTCCAGGATTTTTACCATTTTTTTTTACAGAACTTTTTTAACAATGCAGACAAGATTTGGCGGGAAACAACATCTATTGAAACATTTATATAACAATTACTGAAAAAAATAGGGCGTAAACATAGATAAAAAAAATAAAGACGAAAATAAAAACCTTAACCAACTCGTAAAGAAAATGGACCAGCCCACACGCACTGACCCGAATTAAACACGTAAAGCAAGAAGGCTAAAATCACTGCCAGATATTTGCCCAGACATCCTCTATAACGTTTATAACGCTTCAAGAAAGCTCAAATCACACTCTTTCTTCAGACAGCATCTATATAATGTTTATAACGCTTCCAGAAGGTTAAAACACTGGCTCCCCCCCCCCCCACCTCACGCCACATGTAAACAAGCTGTTATGAAGCAAACCAGAAAACAGATTATGAATGAGGACGATTCAGATCTCTGACATGAAAGAAGAGGAGGACTAAGAAGGAAAACAAAAAATACAAACTAGAGATTCCAAAGGAAGATACAAGTTGGGGTCAATACGGTTGAGAAACTGATAAAAATCTACGTATATGTTATTTCACAGAGAAAAACTTGAAATTCTTCGTTAAATTAGGAACACAAAAAATTTATTTAAATTCAGGTATATCTTCTGATAAAAAATTCACCATGATGTCCACATATATATGGAGAAATAACCAAATGATTATGACCACCAGACGAAACTTAGTGATTAAAATAGCAAGCGAGTAATGAAATAAATAAAGGAAAGATAAATAATTAGTAATTATATAAAAAAAGAGGAAATTATTGTAATACTCTTAACGGGTGGCTGAGGAAGGCGGCTGACCTGGATAAAAGTTCTGGAGCGAACGGAAGTAAAACCTAAAAGTCAAAGAAAAAATTATGAGAATGGAGTAGGGAAGCGACAGTTGCCAGTTTCCAGTAAAAGCCTTCCCACTCAACACACTGAATAAAGACGGTGTCTCGCCCAGAAGGAAATACCGGTTAAAAACTATGTTACGTCTGGTATGGAAGACAAAAGTGAAGATTCCAAATGTCGTGAAGACCTTACGAATTAGGATACGGAAAAGAGAAACACATTGCATGTGTTGTTGTGGTGGCCGATGTGGTAACATCCCTGACTGTTGAACGCCAGACTGGGGTTCCAGTCCTGTTCAAACTCGTTAATTTCTTTGGTCGCTGCAACCTCACCATCTTTGTGAGTTAAGGATGGTTTTTTTTTTTTGAGGGGGGAGCCTATAGGTCCATCTGCTGAGTCATCAGCAGCCATTGCCTGGACCTCTTTGGTCCTGGGTTGGGTGGAGAGGGGGATTGGGGGCTGATTATATGTATATATGGTCAGTGTCTAGGGCATTGTCCTGCTTGATAGGGCAATCGCACTGTCCCTTGCCTCAGCCATTCACGAGCGGCCTTTAAACCTATAAAATGGCTGCTACAATTGAAGGATAATTTCTTTTCCTCAAACACTCTTTCGTCCCCCTCCTTGTAAACGACAGTATTTTCTTATTTTTTTCTTTTATCCTTGTCGTGTTCTTGTGGGAGAAAGAAACAACGAAAGGTTTGTAACGTTTCCTTCCAACAAAAAACATGGAAAAAGCTCTCCCTATACACGAGAAAAAAAAAAAGACAAGGAAAAAAACAAGAAAAAATTCCTTCTGGCAAATGACCACATCGACATTTTCACTAAAGGTAATGTCTGAGTGTTCATGATGCGAAAAAATAAAAGCCCTTTAGCCATGTAAGGTCCCATCTTCCACAGCGGAAAGGGAAGAGCAGAAAAAAACGATGTTGCTGTTGGAGAAGCAGCAAGAGACGAAATGGGTAGCAGTGAAACACGCTCGACTTCATCGGAAAGACGATAATATGGACAGTCAAACCCAAGGGGGACATTCAGGCCCCTTTCTGTTGCTCTGCGGCCTACGCAACAAAGAACAAAAGAAACTAGAACTCGGAGATTTCTTCCACAACTAAACTTTTAATGTGTTGGAAAAAGTTGTGGTTGGGGATGTCTGCCTTTTTATTATGCTTTCTTATTATAAGTTTTACCACAAATAAATCTATTCGTTAAACTGATGTAAATAAAATTAAAGAAAAAATAATCAGGTTATCTACCTAAACATAGATACAGCCTTTATATTGTTGAACTTTATTTTGTTCAAGTAAATGTTCAGCAAGTTTTAATTAAACAGGCCATTTTCGAGTAAAATTTGTATCTCACCAACCTATTTCATGTTAATACTTCTGCGAATATCTTAAAAAAAAAAAAAAAAAAAAAAAAAAAAAAAAAAAAAACAGAAGCTTTATTTTAATTCATAAAAAGAAGATTTGATACAATACTATGTCGAAGTAGTAATTTTGTATTTATAATTTTAGTCTACGGTCAGTGCAACTCAGATTTGATTTACCAAAAAGTATCATTTTTATTTTTCATTACTATTAGCATTATTCTGGTGGGGACCAGTTTAAATTTAAATCATGCTCTGTAAATACAGTAGCTGCCTTAGTACCTTCAATTTGATTTTTATAAAGGCTATTTTCATATATCACTTCCTAAGGATCATAGTCAGCTCTAAAAAAAAAAAAAAAAAAAAAAAAAAAAAAAAAAAAAAAAAACACACACACACACACACACACACACAAGGCATGTCAATTACTGTGGTTAAGTGGATACTGGATAAAGAAGGTTGGTGACTGGTTTAACTTAACCTTCGTTAAGAAATCTGGTGTGCAACTCTAAACTAGTTGGGTTTAGCTTGAGCAAGCATAACCATGTCAGGCCAGAACAGGAGATTGCCTGAAAGCAAGCTTGATAAAGAAAAACGAGGGCACAAGAGGCCAGTTGTGGACCACTGGATTCTTCACAATCAATATAGGCGTGATCAGGGAGTGGTACATGAAGAAGTATATATTTGCGACAGACGCCAACTGTTGCCTAGTACATTGCCATGTAAAAACTGAATAGGACTATTAAGCGTCCATTGTCCGAGCATTATTGAATGGCGTTTAGCAAAGCGGAAGGAAATGACCACATTGACCATGTTAATTTGAGCATGAACGTGTCTCAATAGGCAACCGACCCCTTAATGTAGGGATAATGGTAGGAAAGAAGTGTTTTAATAGACAATATCATTCAGAATACCACTTAGTATAGATAATCAAAGGGGTATATTACACCAAACTATATAAATACTGACTTACGCCAATTTGACAAATGACTGATGACGGCAAATTAAGGAGAATACTCATTATATACATTAGAATTATTTCATTAATATATTTAGAATACTGGTAAAATAACTAATAAACTTGTAAAAGGATAATTTTGTAAACATTTGGACAAGAGGCCCCAGACATAAAAATACCCTACAAGCAGACCTAAGGCGACCTAGCCTAGCCTAGCCTAACCTAAACAATTTAGAATACAGGCAAAATAACTAATAAACTTAGTAAAGGATGATTTTGTAAACATTTGGCGAAGAGGCACCCTACAAGACGACTTGAAGCGACCAAGCCTAGCCTAATCTAACCTAACCTAACCAGACATGAAAGGTGTGCAAAAATGGACATCGAGAAGGATATAACAGATATTCAATAACATACAAATTTATAGAATAAAAGAAAATAAGGACATCTCACCTTCTGTTAAAGCTATACAGAAGATATAAATGCAAACTTCGGAATAGGTTAAGACGCCATTGTATATCTATACATAAACAAGACGCCACAATGCTAACGACGTACGATTAAGTATATTAACGAGCACCTCAATAATAATGGAAGGGAGGGAGGGAATAGAACGAACTGGATGCGAGAGGAAGTAAGCCATGTCACATTAATAAAAGTAATAATGGGGATGAGGATAAATAAGGGATGGGGGATCAAATACGTAATGAATGAGAGAGAGAGAGAGAGAGAGAGAGAGAGAGAGAGAGAGAGAGAGAGAGAGAGAGAGAGAGAGAGAGAGAGAGAGAGAGAGAGAGCCTTACCTTATTTTTTTTTTTTTTTTTTTTTTTTTTTTGGGTTCCCCCAGGTCCCTCAGTGTGAGGCACCTCGTATATCCACCAGAGAGTTGCTAATACATCTTCCGGTGTATTTTGCATCTTCCAGTCTTGGATGGTCTGGGATGCATCTTAGGTATTTATCGAGCTTATTCTTAAACACATGTACGCTCACTCCTGATATGTTTCTTAGATGAGCTGGCAGCACATTAAATAGTCGCTGCATTATCGATGCTGGTGCGTAGTGGATTAATGTCCTGTGCGCCTTTCTCAGTTTACCTGGAATATTTTTTGGCACTATTAATCTACCTCGGCTTGCTCTTTCTGATATTTTAAGCTCCATGATGTTTTCAGTAATTCCTTCTATTTGCTTCCATGCTTGTATTATCATGTAGCGTTCTCTTCTCCTTTCTAGACTGTATAGTTTTAAAAATTGCAGTCTTT
Organism: Palaemon carinicauda; assembly: GCF_036898095.1. Lineage (NCBI taxonomy): Eukaryota > Metazoa > Arthropoda > Malacostraca > Decapoda > Palaemonidae > Palaemon > Palaemon carinicauda. The sequence continues at coordinate 65,501,761 of NC_090764.1, read as the reverse complement.
CCCATTAGTCAAGGTCCTTAACTTCCTCTATTCTAGCAGTATAGGACCTTTGTACACTCTCTATTTGCGCAATATCCTTTTGGTAGTGTGGGTACCATATCACATTGCAGTACTCGAGTGTACTACGCACATAAGTTTTGTAAAGCATAATCATGTGTTCAGCTTTTCTTGTTTTAAAGTGTCTGAATAACATTCCCATTTTTGCTATACATTTAGCCAACAGTGTTGCTATTTGGTCGTTGCATAACATATTCCTATTTAAAATTACACCAAGGTCTTTAATTGCTTCCTTGTTTGTGATTGTCTCATTATTAGGTCCCTTGTATGCATACACCATTCCTTCTCTGTTTCCATAATTTATTGATTCGAATTTATCGGATTTAAATACCATCCTATTTATCTCCGCCCATTCATATATTTTGTTTAGATCTCTTTGTAGTGAGTTCCTATCTTCATCACAAGTAATTTCTCTACTTATTCTTGTGTCATCGGCAAAACTTCTCACTACGGAGTTTTCAACATCACAGTCTATGTCTGAGATCATAATAACAAACAGCAGTGCAGCTAATACCGTACCTTGTGGCACACCCGATATTACCTGGGCTTCATCTGATTTCTCGTCATTTGCAACCACTATCTGTTTTCTGTTTTGCAGGAATTCTTTTACCCATTTTCCTATCTTTCCCACAATATTATGCTTTCTCATTTTTCCTCCAATATGTTATGGTCTACCTTGTCAAAGGCTTTTGCAAAATCTAGATAGATCACATCTGTGTCTTTTTCATTTATCATATTTTTGTATATGTTTTCATAGTGTGCTATCAGTTGGGTCTGTGTACTTTTTCCAGGTACGAAACCGTGTTGACCTATATTAAACAAATTATTTTTGACCAAATGGTTCATTATTTTCTTTTTTATTACCCTCTCATACACTTTCATAATATGTGATGTTAGACTAACAGGTCTATAATTGCTTGCCTCTAGTCTTGATCCACTTTTGAAGATAGGGGTTATATAAGCTAATTTATGTTTAATATATATCTCGCTCATATCTACACTCTGTTTTAGCAGTATTGCAAGCGGCTTCGCGATAGTGTTTGCAGTTTTTTTTAACAAAATCGCTGGAACTCCATCTGGTCCGGCTGCCAATCCATTTTTAATTTCGTTTATAGCCATGACAATATCTGCTTCATTAATATCTATATCTGTTAGATATTCAACATTTTCTTCTCTCATTTCTGTTTCATTATTCTCATTCGCAATTCTTGGCGTGAACTCACTCTTATATTTTTCTGCTAATATGTTGCATATTTCCTTTTTTTCATTCGTTAGCCATCCTTCAATTCTTAGAGGGCCTATTTCTATTCTCCCTTTATTCATCTTTTTTGCATAGGAGTAAAGTACTTTGGGGTTTCTTTTTATATTTTGAAGTGTCCTTTCTTCTAAGTCCCTTTTTTCATTTTCTTTCGACTGCATAATCTTTTGTTCTGCATTTTCTATCTTACATTTTATTTCCCTCATTTTCCACACATTTTTTTCTTTTGCAAGATTTTTCTTCCACTTTCTAATTTTCTGAAATAAGATCCTTCTGTCTCTTGGTATGCACGTCTTTTGTTAATTGTTTTTTTTCGGTACATATTTTTCAACAATTTTCTCCAGTATTTTGTACAGTATGTCCGTATTTACCTGTATATTATCACTTATAAATACATTTTTCCATTCTTTATTCAGTTCTTCATTTATTTCTGATCATTTTATATTCTTACTGTAAAAATTATATTTTCCATATCCTTCCCAAAGTTTTGTGCTTTTATTAATTCTGTGATCACTTGCTTTGGAATGGACTATCAATTCTATGACATTGTGGTCTGAAATTCCCGTGTTATACACTATTATTTCTTTAACATAATTCACCTCATTCACAAATACTAGATCTAGGACATTTTCCTTTCTTGTTGGAATGTGGTTTATTTGTTGCATATTATGTTCTAATAGCATATCTTGAAGCTTTTCAAATTGCCTCTTATCTTCTGCGCTACTATTACTCTTTTTTATATGTATACATACAACCACTTTCTTCTATCCGTTCTTTCCAATCCACGAAAGGAAAGTTAAAATCTCCGGATAGGAGTATATTTCAGTCTTTATGGTTTCTACATATATCATCTATTTTTTCTATTATTATGTCAAACTCCTTAGTATTTGGAGGTCTGTAAACTACAATATTCACTAGTTTTTCAAATTTAAATTCTACCGCAATCAATTCACATTCTGTGTTGCTGTATTTTTCACAGACTTTTCCTTGATTTATGGCTCTTCCATATATTGCGGTTCCCCCTTGATTCCTATTTTTTCTGTCTGATCTATAAGTTTGGAAACCCTTTATCTGGTCATCACTGCCAGTCTCTTGGGAATACCACGTTTCACTTATATTTAATATATCTATTTTTTCAATTTGGGTTAGTTCTTCTAGGAACTCTATTTTCTTTTTAGAGTTACTTGTGACTAAACCCTGTGCATTCATCACTATTATGGTTTGTGTTTCATTCCCATTATTTAATATTGGTAATAATATGGATTCTCCCATGCTTCCTTCCTGTTCTGATATGATGTTCTTTTCTTCATTTCTCGGAATTCTGCCATTAAAAAATCCAACTTTTCCATAATATTTGTTCTTTCGCCTTCATACTTATTTTTGTGTGTAAACCTGCAATTATCCCCATATCTGCACCAACCCCTGGCATTATAGATGCATTCTTTGTAGTTGGGCTCTATTTGTGGAGATTTGGGTTGAAAGGCCTTTTTTGGTGCATAGTGCGGTATATACGCGGCCTGCTTTTTTGTTTCTTTTTTTGTTTAATTTTTGTTTTTCTTTTCAGTTTGCTGAGTTTTCTTACTCTCATTCATAGTTGCAGGATGCATATATCGACATTTTTTGTTGAAACTGCATCCTTTTCCTTCTTTTAGGGTTTTGCATATTTTTGGAAGGAGATCTCTGCATTCGTCTCCATATCCGTCTAAATACGCACATTTACCATATATTTCATAATTATGGCATATCTTTGGATGCTTGTAGTAGCATCTTTCGCCAAATTAGCAATTCCCTCTTTTCAGCCTATTACAGACTATATCTTTCTTTTCTTTTTTTTCTTGTTCTTGCTCTTCCCTAAAAGTATGTAGGTCCGGGTAGAGTCTCTTGGGTCTATTATTTGTTTCCTTCTGATAATTTATTTCTTCATAAGTATGTTGTTGGATGGCATCATAAGTTATATCAATGATTTCCTCTGCATTCTTACACATATCCTGTTCATTTTTCTCTTCTTCTTCTTCTTCTTCAACTATTTGCAGCTTTAGTCTCGACTTAATTATATTTTCTATCCAGACTAAGCATGTTGAGCAGAATACCTTTGTGTCTCTATTTTTTATTTTTTGCTGTATTTCAGCACATGTGGGGTGTGTTGGAACATTACAGGCATTACATTTTCTAATCAGTTGTTGAGGATTATTAATGGAATACCATATCTTACATGTATTACACCATTTTGGCATTCTTTTTCCCAATGCATCAATCAGCATATTCACCATATTGGACTTGTTATTGTTCTTTGATGGAATGTGTTGATTGATGTAGACTTTCTTTATAAGTCTCTTAATCACTTGGATCTTCTTTGGAATTTCTTCAATTATTTTACTGATGTTTTCCGCAGATTTGTTCCAGTCTATTGGATCATATTGTTTCAATATGTCTGCGAATATTTTTCCGTCACACTGGTTGGAGTTGCTAGTGACATCTGTTGTCAATCGGTCGAGCTCCTGTTTCGCCAACTCATGGAATTTGGTTTTGTTGACTCCAGCGATGTCTCTCCACGAGTTGCCTGTGTTATACAATGCCATCTTGATCAGATTTTTATTAATTCACAAGATAACTATCCTATGACGACGTTTTATCCCACTTTTCTGCCCTTAAACTAATCACCGACTATTCACGAAAACTTGTAGCTATATTTCACTCGATAGCCTTTTTGTTATCCGCGTTAAATCAGGATATTTTTAGGGACGCACAAGTGTTCACTTCACCGGCACACAAATACAAGAGAGAGAGATAGAGAGAGTATCATCTTTTCCTACACCTATTGAGGCAAAGGGCCCCTGTTAGATTTCACCAGTTGTCTCTATTTTGAGCTTTTAAATCAATACTACTCCATTCATCATCTCCCACTTCACATGTATAGGTAGGAACGTAAAATATTCAAAAGTTTAAAAGCCTCTCTTAATCTGAGGTACCTTCGTGGAGAGATGATACTGCTCAATAGGTTTAGCATTCATCAAATGCATGCAAAGACCTATTGTTGAGTAGGAAGTAATTTCATCAGTAATGAGACTATAGTCAATGCAGGAAAACTTTACTGACATAAGATCAGTTCACCAGGTTTATATTCTTGTGATTAAAACTACGATATACAAAAAGGAACAAAAGCAAACCAGGCTCATAATTCGTACACTTTACTGTACGTCAAATTAACGCAATAAAAATACAAACAGAAACTTACGGATTTTTAAAAATATGTTTTCTAATAACTGTAAATCTACAGGATATCCCAGACTTGTAAATGACTTCTAAGAGAAAGACACCAAAAAATCAAACCATTGTTCTCTAGTCTTGGATAGTGCCATAGTCTCTGTACCATGGTCTTCCACTATCTTGGATTAGGGTTCTCTTGCTTGAGGGTACACGTAAGCATACTATTATATCTTATTTCTCTTCCTGTTGTTTTGTTAAAGATTTATAGTTTATATCGGAAATGCTTATTGTAATGTTGTTAGTTCTTAAAATATTAAATTTTTCCTTGTTTCCTTTCCTCACTGGGCTATTTTCCCTGTTGGGGCCCCTGGGATTATAGCATCTTGCTTTCCCGACTAGGGTTGTAGCTTAGCAAGTCATCATCATCATCATAATAATAATAATAAAAATAATAATAATAATAATATTGCAACATACAAATGAATTCATGATGGCGAGGAGTAGTCGAAGTAAATGAACAAATGTTATGGAAAGTGAGGAGGAAGTTGCCTTGGGCAAATTTCTCGTAGGAAGAAGGGTGGAGAAAATTTAGCACGACCAAACATACACTGCCCGAACAGAACTACTATTAAAGTAAGTTAGTTACCAAGTTGCAAGGAGGATGGGTCATGGAAATTATTGTTCTTGTTGTGGTGGCCTATTGTAAACGTCACTGCTAAGAGTCCCGCTCAAGTTCGATAGTTTCCTGTAGTGTCTGCAACCTCACCATCCTTGTGAGCTAAGGAGGGGGGGGAGGTCTATAGGTGTTCCTGCTGAGTTATCAGCAGCCATAGCCTGGCCATCCCTGGTCCTAGCTTGGGCGGAGAGTAAGTGTACCTGCCGAGTTATTAGTAGCCATTGCCTGGCCATCCCTGGTCCTAGCTTGAGTGGAGAGTAGTTGTACCTGCCGAGTTATTAGTAGCCATTGCCTGGCCTTCCCTGATCCCACCTTGGGTGGAGAGTAGCTGTACCTGCTGAGTTATTAGCAGCCAGTGCCTGGCCTTCCCTGGTCCTATCTTGGGTGGAGAATAGGTGTATCTGCTGAGTTATTAGCAGCCAGTGCCTGGTCTTCCCTGGTCCTATCTTGGGTGGAGAGTAGGTGTACCTGCTGAGGTATCAGCACCCAGTGCCTGGCCTTCCCTTGTCCTAGCTTGGGTGGAGATTAGGTGTACATGCTGAGTAATCAGCAGCCAATGCCTGGCCTTCCCTGGTCCTATCTTGGGTGGAGAGTAAGTGTACCTGCTGAGGTATCAGCAGCCAGTGCCTGGCCTTCCATGGTCCTACCTTGGGTGGAGAGGGATCTTGGCCGCTGATCATATGAATATATGGTCAGTCAGTAGGACACTGACACTGTTCCTTGTATCTGTCATTCATGAATGACCTTTAAATCTTAAAAAAAAAAAAATGAAAATATATCTACACCATGTAAAATACAATGTGTACATTTCACGAGAAGGGAAACCAAAATATGGTTCATATTATTTTTGGCTAGATCATATAGCCATGTTTGTTTAAATTTGTCTCTTCAAGTACATTTACAGGGATTGTGACATTGAATTAGTTGAATATGAATGGATATATGAGGTCGAGACCTACTTTTCTAACCATGGCGCTGTTATGGCAATGTGTGGGATGAATGTGTTCGAGAATTCTGCTCAAGGCATGTCAACAATGCTAACTAGACTAGAGGAGAGGCCCCTCGCCCCTTATTTCCGCAACAGATCGATACCGGCGAATTGCATACATTACTCTGTTCCTTCTTGGTCCTACGTACGAACTGGGAACGGCTGGAATGTTGAACGAGAGAAGAAAGAGAGAAGAAAAGAGACGTAACTATACACTAGGTCTATAACTTCTATCTATGTTTAAAGGTTGTTGCTCGTTATCAACGAGTTGACACGCCGACCACTATTGCAACTTTATAAGATAGGCAAACACACACATAATTATCTCCAGTAACGTAGGCCTATTACTGGAAAGTAGTTTGAAGAGTGTGTAGCACGGAAACGGATGCCGGGTTGCATCGATAAAAATGATAACAGTTGAAAGGAGAATGTACTGTACAGGCAAGTCTACTGGCGATAAGGTATCTGCAGTGGCCTTGTCCTGACTATCAGTATGAACTATCTTGAACAATTTTCCATTCTTTTTGTTTTCATCACAGCAGTGCAGGATAAGAGTTTTCATTTAAGGTTACATACACTTTACATCTATCTATCTAGCTACCTGTGTGTATGTGTGTGTGTGTGTGTGTGTGTGTGTGTGTGTGTGTGTGTATCATGTCCACAAGAATTCTTTTTCAAAAATCACTAAGGAAAGATTCACCACATAATCTCCTGCCTTCAATAGCACGAAGATAAGACTTTAACGTAACTATTCATTCATAGAGTTCAAGGCTAACACTACTTTACTAACACTTGTACATTCGATCGAAATAAATCAGTCAGCTTAAAGAATCCTTTACACAGGTAATTCAAACTGAAATTTTAATTGTGAATTATCAGTTGTCTCAAGTTTTCTCTTCAGAGAATCTTCCAAGAAAAAGATTTTGGATTTCGGATTTTCAATTCGGTGAAAGTTGTCGGCGAAGTCTATGTTGACAAATGATAAGACGTGTGGTTTGGACATGTCAGTGGACATCAAAATCAGCCAAGTTGATCCATGTTCGTTTACAATTGATATTTCGGAGAACGTTATCAAATTTGAAATGATTACAATTATTATTATTATTATTATTATTATTATTATTATTATTATTATTATTATTATTATAAAAAAAAAACTTGCTCATTTTAATAATTTCGATATTTCTCGTCTTGATATTGTAAGTATTACAATATCATTGCCTCGAAAATTGATATTATTATTCTTTTTTTAATGTTGCCAAAGATGAAATTAATTAAATTCGTGGAATAAGCCAAATATGTAACTTTGAAACTGCCACTAATACTAAGATATAAAGTTAAACAAACAGAGAGAGAGAGAGAGAGAGAGAGAGAGAGAGAGAGAGAGAGAGAGAGAGAGAGAGAGAGAGAGAGAGAGAGAGAGAGTCACTGAACGGCCTTGACCTTCTGTTGATCGTCATGGCTCGGGGAGTTTGAAGTTGCCCTCAGCAGCTACTGTTGGCACCTTGCGAATTTCATGCAAAAGCTACGTCTTTTTATCGTTGCATTTGTTGAATCAATTTAAAAAACGTCCATTCGAATCTAAGACCAATAATCTTAGTAATAATAAACTTAATGATTTTAATAATAATAATTTTAGTAAAGTCTTTCTTATTGCATTTATTGATATTATAAAAAATCAACCTGTTTCGTTTCTTGCTATTCTTTAACAATTTTCTTCACCTATTCAAAAGTTGATCTTGAAGAACAAGGAGAAATTTGATAGAAGCTATAAAACATACAACCCAAGAGGGCCAACATACGGAGAACTAAAGTTTCTTATTGTTATGTATTCGAGTACAGCTTACCCACTCACCCCAACACTTGGAAAAAAAATGGGAAACTCTAACTGCAAATACAAGCTGGATTAATTAATTTTTTTTTTAAATACACATATACCTTAGTTTAATTTAATTTTGAGCAGATTCCCATCTAATAATTTGATAATATTATGTATTTTATTTCAGGGAGAATCCCATCAAATTTAGTATTTTATTTATGGAATATTTTTTATCTAATAATTTATTAAATTGTAGTGTTTTATTTAGGGCAGATTCAAATTTAATAATTTAGTCAAATTTAATATCTTATTTCAGCCAAATTTCCTTTTAATAATTTATTAAAGTTTAGTATTTTATTTCGGGACGATTCCAATTAAATATATTTTATTTCGGCAGATTTTTATCTAATAATTTAATCAAATTTACTATTTTATTTCGGACAGATCCCCATCTAATAATCCATTAAATATTAGTATTCTATTTCGGCCAGATTCCAATCAAATTTAATAATCTATTTCGGGGACATTTTTATTTAATAATTTAATCACATTTAGTATTTTATTTCGGGCAGATTCTCATCTATTTTTTTTTATTTATTAAATTTAACATTTTATTTTGGACAGACTCCCATTCAATAATTTATTAAATTCTAGTACATTAAGGTTTAAAATGAACATATTTACTGACAAATTCATAGACTTCTAATGAAGGAATAAACGCATAAAACGTGTGGATTAATCTTATATAACACATTACTCGTAATATGTACACACGTAGAATAAGCCACAAATATCAATACACCTTTAACACAAAAATATATCAGAGGAGTGAAAACTTTATTTTCATTACCAAGAATCAGCTGATTTTGATTTGTTTATCCAAAAGGATTTTTGAGGTTACTAGTTGAAAGTTAGGTATTTAAGGATTTGTTTCGATTTTGTCTCGGCAAATGCTCAGCAAACGCTATATCGCTGGTGGAACGAGGACATTCTCGGACCCAGCAAATGCGAACCAAGGGCTGCGACACTTAGCAACGGGCTCCTTTGGGCCTATTCAAAGGTGGCCGATGGGGGTGTATATATATATATATATATATATATATATATATATATATATATATATATATATATATATATATATATATATATACACATATATATATATAATATATATATATATATATATATATATATATATATATATATATATATATATATATATTGTAATTAATGGGTTTTAATCATAATTATAAAAGCCAATTTTAGAACTTAACTAATTTGTTTAAGTGTCTTGGAAGGAAATATTTCTAAAAGGTGATAAATAAAAAATCGCAAATTAAACTCATAATATTTTCCCTATCAATAAAATTGCAAAATGATTCGATTGCCTAAAATATTTGCAGTTGGTATTAAGAAAGTAAAGTGCAGTTACTTGAAGAAGAAGAAGAAGAAGAAGAAGGAGTCGCCCCTCTGCACCACATGAAGGTCAAACCTTGAAAGCAACATTTTCGGTTGGTTACGAGATGTGTGTGTGTGTGTGTGTGTGTGTGTGTGTGTGTGTGTGTGTGTAATTAAACGTGATAAACTTGATTGAATGAATTCACAAGACATTCCTTTGTGTCACAGTTTATCACAGACAAATAAAGGGTTCATGGTTAGCCTTGGAAATGTTCGTACATCACACGATTATTTAAATTGTAATCCTTTCAAAGTCGAGTTAATGACTCCGATACACGAATTATTTCGACCACAACTCCACTGGTTTAATACCTCCACTGCAAAGCTTTGGCATTATTTCCATCCATCTTTTCTGTTTACATAAACTCCACATGTCATAAACGCCTCTTAACTCCCACTCAGTCACTGAATAAATCTGTATATTCTACAATACATTTATTCATGTCTTCAGGCTAATATTCCAAATTCCTATAACTTTATTGATATGGCAAATATGATTCAGTCCAGATTCAGTCCACTGGAATTAAGAGCTATAAGGCCCGACACTGGGGCTTGGGAGATCCTTCAGCACTATTTCGCAACAGGGGGAAACCCTTCACAGTTGCAAGTATGATGGAGAACCCAGTCAGAAGAAAGGAAATGGCGATGAAAGGATAGTGAGCGAATGGAAAGGATAGTGGGCGAATGGAAAGGATAGTGGGTCAATGGAAAGGATAGTGAGCGAATGGAAAGGATAGTGGGTCAATGGAAAGGATAGTGGGAGAATGGAAAGGATAGCGAGCGAATGGAAAGGATAGTGAGACAATGGAAAGGATAGTGAGACAATGGAAAGGATAGAGGGTCAATGGAAAGGATAGTGGGTCAATGGAAAGGATAGTGAGCGAATGGAAAGGATAGTGGGCCAATGGAAAGGATAGTGGGCGAATGGAAAGGATAGCGAGCGAATAGAAAGGATAGTGCGCGATTGAAAAGCCAGTGTATGTTACGAAAAAAGGTAATTCCGTTTATCACTGCAGTAGACAGAGTTAATAAATGAATCGAACATATTATGCTTCGCTTTTGAGCATATACTAAATGCAGGAATGGCTAACTCGGTCTAGAGCAAACCTAGATGATCAATGAACGATGGCATGCGCTTCTAGAACACGAACTTTATTCCGTTTTTTTCTCTGCATATTTTGAATATTCAATGAGGTCGTCCTTTCCTTAGCAGGCAGGTTGGCCGTCTACAAATGGATGTCAAGTGGCACACTCTCGTCTCTCACCTTTACCTTAAAGAGGATCCTGAAATGATATAATACATCGCTCCACTTTCTACACAAATGGCGGTCATTCTTGAAGGAGGATATTACGGTGAGGACATTTCTCATTCCACGTTTGAAAAACCTTTACAAAATAAACATGTACTTCTAAGCATTGCCTTATCGATTATATACAACAACTACTACAAAAAATCTAGCCGTTTCTAGTCCTCTGCGGGGCAAAAGCCTCAAACATGTCTTTATTCATGTCTGGGGTTTAGCCGGTTTTCATCACCACGTTGGCCACTGCGGATTGGTGATGGTGGGAGAATTTCATCTAATCGCTCAGAGAAACCAACCTAGTATGGGTGGCCCTGAATAGTACAGCTTTGCTGGTCATGGCGATAGGCAAACCCTTTCACCACTCAGAAAGTGTGTGTATGTATGCATGTATATATATATATATATATATATATATATATATATATATATATATATATATATATATATATAATATCCTCCTACGCCTATTGACGCAAAGGACCTCGGTTAGATTTTGCCAGTTGTCTCTATCTTGAGCTTTTAATTCAATACTTCTCCATTCATCATCTTCGACTTCATGCTTCATAGTCCTCAGCCATGTAGGCCTGGGTCTTCCAACTCTTCTAGTGCCTTGTGGAGCCCAATTAAATGTTTGACGAACTAATCTCTCTTGGGGAGTGCAGAGAGCAGGCCCAAACTATCTCCATCTACCCCTCACCAACATATGGTACTCGAGTAATCTCTCTTATAGTTTCATTTCTAATCATGTCCTGTCATTCAACTCCCAATATCTTTCTGAGGAATAACAGTTGAGTATTAAGAATGACAGAATGGGTCCCTAGCGATTGCAAAAGAAGCAGAAGAAGGCAGAGAAGACTATAATACCGGTTTCCACAGATATTGTATAGGCCTCAACACCAACCGCCTTAGTGTGAGAGTAGTTGCTGGGCAGAAACAACTAATCAATTTATTTAAGGTAACCAAATTTTACGCTCACCATGAGCACAGGCGCTCGATGAAGCAATGCCTCCATTTGTAATAGTATAAGTAGGAATAATCACTTAAAATATCATCTATAAAATCAACTACTATTAAGATGGAGGAACTAATCCGGTTGGATTTCACGTCCCAGACAGTAAAGGAGGGTTTACACGAGTGTTTGAAGTGATGTTCGAACGTGTAAACGGGTTATTTGGTTGTCGAACACGTTCGTCGAAAGTCTGTTCTCGCCTGACTTTTGTGGGCGGGGCCTCGTTGTCCACAAACCTTATGCGTATGCGACTGACTCCACCTCTCCGAACCGTTTGAAAAGCAGGTTCGACAACCGGGTTCGACGAACCGTTCGACCGTGTAATCCCCGCCTAAGGAAATGAGAAATTCAGCAGATGTTAAGGCTGGGCGGACGATGGTTACAGAAGGTATTGGGGTTCAGTGCGAACGGAAAAATAATAAGGGTTGAGAAAAGGGGATATGAGAGGGGAATACATGAGGGAGGGGTAAGAGAGGGTGGAGTGGATATGGGAGAGGCCCCTCCCCTCCCTCTCCCGTTTTTTTTTAGAAGGTGGAAGCGATCTATTTAGGTGGGTTTGACAAACACGCTTCTTCGCCTCTGATGTCAACAGACGTGTTTAAAGAAGAGGGGCGGGGGAACAGGTTCCCTCGAAAGAATATGATGGAGGTTTTGCGAAGGGGGAAAATGGAGGGAGGAATCATAAACACATTCGGATATGCATTGAGAGAGAGAGAGAGAGAGAGAGAGAGAGAGAGAGAGAGAGAGAGAGAGAGAGAGAGAGAGAGAGAGAGAGAATACTATACTTCTAGGTCATTTACACAGATTCGAGGCTCTTCTTCCCCAGATGGTTTCTGTCTCTGATTGAACTGAATAAGGAAGTGAAGCTTCATGAAATCTGAAATTTGACGAAGATAAGCCAAATTGCTTCAAATACGTCGTGTGGTAGAATCCATCATTTAAATCACTTCCGTTAATGGGTAAATTTGTTTATGCAATGAATGTAGTGATACATTAAATAAGAGACGATCGTCTCAGAAATGATGACTGAAAACTGTTCTCTGAGAAACATCAGATGTGACTCAGAAGATGGATAATGGATAATTGGATAATGGATCAGGTGTTACTGAAAGCAATGAAGTGGAGAGACATTTTGAAGCTTCAGATCCAGTTTTTATAAGCAATTTCATTATCAAATTATCATATGTATATAAAACCTCTAATGAAGCCGTGGTTTAAGGAGTTAATTTCACTGTCGAAATTTAGTAATCTAGTTTTCCTTCACGTTGATTGATGAGCTGAAGTACCGATGATCTCCGCTAGTTCAAGTATGCTGGATATGCGGGTACAGTTTATTATCTATTAGGTGTTTCAGGATTTTTCCAAAGACTTTATTCAAATGCCCTAATATGATTAGATGTTAGTATTGTTCGGGGCACTATCTTTTGGTGTTGAATCCTTATGCTGGTAGTTTTGTGTTTATGTTTAAAAGATCCATATAATACCGTTATTTGTTGATGAATCTCGGCATACGAGAGAGATGGGCCCTTTTTATTTTTTTTTTGGGTTCAAGTTTTCAGTCACCTGGAGTCAAGTTTTCAAATACTGTGGCAGAGTTCATGTCCCCTAAAATAATATTCTCCACGAGCTTAAACATTTTGCAATGTTGGGAGGTCGGTGAAAATTAGTTCGCGTATGATCGCCCACCTTTAAACAAAGATCCTGACTTGAATATGCTGATGTAGTAGGTAGTAGGTTGGCCAGGGCACCAGCCACCCATTGAGATATTACTGCCACAGGGATAAGGGGTCTTATGACTGGCCAGACAGTACTACATTGGATCTTTCTCTCTGGTTACGGCTCTTTTTTCCTTTGCCTATACACACACAAACCAAATAAGTCTGGCCTATTCTTTACATATTCTCCTCTGTCCTAACACACCTGACAACGCAGATTACCAAACAATTCTTCTTTACCTAAGGGTTTAACTACTGCACTGTAATTGTTCAGTGGCCACTTTTCTCTTGGTAAGGACAGAAGAGACTCATTAGCTACGGTAACCAGCTCTTCTAGGAGAAGGACACTCCAAAATCAAACCATTATTCTTTGGTCTTGGATAGTGCCAGAGCCTCTGTACCATAGTCTTTCACTGTCTTGAGTTAAAAGTTCTCTTGCTTGAGGGTACACTCGAGCACACTATTCTATCATATTTCTCTTCCTCTTGTTTTGTTTTAAGTATTTATAGTTTATAAAGGAGATATTTATTTCAATGTTGTTACCCTTCTTAAAATATTCTATTTTTCCTTGTTTCCTTTCCTTACTGGTCTATTTTCCCAGCTGGAGCCCCTGGGCTTATAGCATTCTGCTTTTTCAACTAGGGTTGTAGCTTAGGAAGCAATAATAATGTGTTTTACAACGATAGAATTTTACGCATTTCTTGGATAAAAGTCTGGACTGAGCCAAAAGTTTCAAGAGGACCAATAATACTAATTAGCTTTTGATTTTCACGTATTTATGAGATGTGTATGTTTCGATTATTTTGATTTTACTGCCAACTCTTTAATCTTCCTAGATTTAGTAGTTAGAAAAAAATCTTATTTCAATAAATTTAGTCTAACTTTTCGCGGAAAATCTACTAACTTTTTTAAATTCACTCCAGAGAGAGAGAGAGAGAGAGAGAGAGAGAGAGAGAGAGAGAGAGAGAGAGAGAGAGAGAGAGAGAGAGAGAGAGAGAGAGATAATACATATTGTACTATAAAGATTTTCTACTAAGAAGAATCACAGTGTTGATTCTGGCATATTCCTGTCCGATAATCTTGTTGGTACTGTGACGGAGCCGAGAGAAGGTTGTGAACTCAAAGGCAGGATGCAATCAACTGAGTTGTATTATTAAAGAACACTCTCCTTTATATACAAAACCTCAAGGCAACAGGAAAATGCATGTTCGAGAAATGACAATATTACATAGGCGACACATAGACATGTTTGTTCTGGTTCTTTTTAGTGCGAAGGAAGAGCGCAGATACAAGCATAATATATACAAAATAATTATGTACAATTGTGTGACACACGGTTGGTACAGTACCAAGACCGTTCACTATAGGCCTTTACGACTGATGACTCAAGGGTAATGTGACCCGACTTTTTTATGTAAAAGCGGGACATTTCATATATATATATATATATATATATATATATATATATATATATATATATATATATATATATATATATAAGAGAATCCAAGAATCAATCAAAAACAGTTTTCTACTTGTCTTTATTATTCATACTTTTTCACTGGGATGGCAAAAAGAAACAAAATATCAGTGATTATTTTTGTAATACAAAAAGAGAGGCAAACGTTAACACAAAGTGGGACAAAACTCACAAACGTTGAAAAAAGCGGGACGGAAGTCAAATAACTCAGGGGGCCACTTCAAAGTAAATACCTGCGTCTTTTTCTCGACATATCAAACCACATTGCAACCTTTATATCTATCTGAACGGCGTGATGGTCTCTTCAAACTTTCCGCTAAAAAAAGCTTTGCGGTTATATCACCTTTCTCCTTCAATAACGAGTAATTTCCTGTCTGGGAAAAAGCGCAGCAGTCTCGTTTAAAGGTTTAAAGTCCATTCATGAATGGCAGAGAGACAAGGGACAGTGACATTGTCATATCGAGCAGGACAATGCCCTGGAGACTGACCATATATACATATGATCAGCGACAAACCCCCTCTTCACCCAAGGTAGGACCAAGGAGGCTCAGGCAATGACAGCTGATGACTCAGTAGATAGACCTATAGGGTCCCCCAAACCCCCATCCTTAGCTCACAAGGATGGTAAGGTTGTTGCGACCAAAGAAACTGACGTTTTTTAGCGGGTCTCGAACCCCAGTCTGGCCATTACCAGTCAGGGATGTTACCACATCGGCCACCACAACCCCAACAAGTGACGTTCTTTAGGCATCAGAGATTTCTCACTTCAGAATTCTCTTTTGGATTCCATTTTCTCTTACTTTTCCAATCATCCCTTTCTTACGAATCCTCTTTTGGCTTCCATTTTTTATTTTCTGGGTCTTAAGAGCTATGTTTCTAACATTTCTTTAGTGTAGCCACAAATGTGTGTGTTTTCTCATTCATGTGAAGATAGACGAGGCCATGAGTTGGCTACAGTCGTCGACCATTGGATACTAGATTCAGAACCTATAACCAGTACCTGGTTCTTTAAGCAAAAACTTC
>NC_090764.1:65478267-65480767 GCF_036898095.1 Palaemon carinicauda | reverse complement strand
AATAAATAATAATAATTATCATTATTAGCTAGGCTACAAAGCTACTTGGAAACCCAGAATGATATAAGCCACATAAAGGCTACAACAAGGAAAACAGCCCAGTAAGGAAAGGAAACGAGGAAACATAAAATAGTGTACCCGAGTGTACTCTCAAGCTAGAGAAACTATAATCCTTTGTATTATTGTTATTCTAAAAACAATTGTAACTTTTAATACCTGTTTGCAAGTATTTCTCTTATTGATGACTCACAATATTATATCTCTGCTCAAAGGTAAATTAACGTCTCTCAGATAACCGTTTAGTAACGGTATTCCAAGAATCATGTTAAAAATATATCCTCGTGACGAATTTTGGACATAATTCAGCAAGTTTCAGGTCAAAAATTACCTGTTTACATGTCTCTTCAACATCTGCCTTCATTTAAAACCTATATACATACCAATGTACAAATACTTCTGTAGGTTTTTCTTCACAAAATGGCACGTATGAATTTAACAATTACGTCTGCTAGCCAGATTTAATAGCCCTAGCACTGAACACAAAGGCACAATGCCTGGCATGCATTAATTAAAGGCAATAAGCGACATACTATACCCCTCCCCCGATCCAACCCGTGTCTACCGCAGTTTACACAGGTCGTAATAGCAAGCTGACGTGATAAAAGGGTCATCTATACACTTTCAGGAGGGAGGGGTGGTGGACCTTCAATCTCTTGCGGCCTCAAAACTATGCTCTAACCCCTATTCTCTTTTTCTCTATTTATATCTTCAGTTCCCTTTCCTTTCTTTATAAGGATTCGTGTATGATGGCGAAATCTGAATGATAGAATCGTCTTTAAATTTTGTTTATAGACATCAATTTTCAACAGTGGCTATTCCTTCGACCGTTTTCATGGTACAGCATTAAAGGATAAAGGTGTCCGGTTTCAGTTCCAGGTCCATCAGAATAGATGCTCACTAGAACGTCAGCCAGGCAAGGCCAACCACCCACTGTGATGCCCAACTACAGCAGTGGCCTCCAAAGTAAAAAGCATAAACTCACGGTCCCGGGTGGGGATCGATCTGCTACCATGCGGATGCTAGGCGAACACGTTACCACTGTACTAGCCAGGAGGCTCATTAACAATCTCTTATCGATACTAAACGTACTTGTTTGGGATATTTAGTAACTTATTGTGGTTTTTAAGGTGAATAAATAACCGAACTAAAGGATTTTTTCATATAACACATTGTAAGAGAATATACACAACCGAGGGTCCGAATTCTGATGAATATCTATGGTATGTGTATTATAATTTCAACATATTATTATTATTATTATTATTATTATTATTATTATTATTATTAGCCATGCTACAACCCTAGTTGGAAAACCCGGATGCTAAAAGCCCTATAAGCGCGCCAACTGGGAAAAATAGCCCTGTGAAGAAAGGAAACCATGATTTGAATAAACTACAAAAGTAATGAACAATTAAAACTAAATATCTTAGGAACAGTAACATTAAAATAGATCTTTCACATATAAACTATAAAAAGAGACTTATATCAACCCCATCAACATGAAAACATTCGCTGCAAGTTTGAATAAATATTCTGAATAAGACTTTAATTCCATAATTAGGTCAAGAGACTATGAACACCATATTTCCCTTGGCCTTCACCAAGAACACGACACACATACTCTCTCTCTCTCTCTCTCTCTCTCTCTCTCTCTCTCTCTCTCTCTCTCTCTCTCTCTCTATCTTTGAAGCCGCCATGAAGGAATCAATAAGCCCACCTCTTCTAAGACTCTGGGTAAATAATGATAGGGACCAAGATCGAAATGAAGGTTATAAAACTGGCCAAGGTATCGACTACGTCAATGCGAGATATTTCTTTATTAGTGTACCAGAGCCACACACACACACACACACACACACACTCACTCACTCACTTTCAACCCTTCCCATAACCCCCCCCCCCCCCTTTTCCTAACTACAACCCGCAGTTTATGAAATGTGTGGGAGATTGTGAGCTCGAGTGTATCTCTCCGGGTATCCCCCTCTCACTAGGGTATGACCACTCCCTCTTCCACCCTACCCAAAGGACGGGGATAGACTGAGTAGTCATGCGTCTGGCAATGCCGATATATATGTGTGTGTATATATATATATACACATATGTATATACATAGGTATATATATATATATATATATATATATATATATATATATATATATATATATACATACACACATTATTTATATATATATATATATATATAATATATATATATATATATATATATATATATATATATATATATAAAAAGCACGTAGCTCTTTATTATATAGGAGAGATGTTATGCGAAGCTAAAGGTGAAGATATAGATTTTCAACATAGGTAAATTAATCTACGTATTTCTGGATGGTGTTATTCTGCCATGACCTCTTGGAGAATTTCTATGAGAAATCTTTCTAAGTTTGATTTC
Source organism: Palaemon carinicauda (assembly GCF_036898095.1). NCBI lineage: Eukaryota > Metazoa > Arthropoda > Malacostraca > Decapoda > Palaemonidae > Palaemon > Palaemon carinicauda. The sequence goes on along the minus strand of NC_090764.1, from coordinate 65,478,297 downwards.
TGATGCTTTTGCAGATATCTTCAAGAATGT
>NC_090764.1:65450428-65477767 GCF_036898095.1 Palaemon carinicauda | reverse complement strand
TGGTATTCGAGGTAACTTCAGACTATGTGAGTTTCTTTGAAATAGTCCACAGTTTGAAAAAATTGACCGAATTCATTGCGTAAGCCCACATTTGTGCCGTGGATTTAAGAACACCGTTTGTTTATCCTAATGAAGAGATGGAGATGGTTTGGACATGCTCTTCGGACTCCCAAAGAGAGATTAGTTCACCGAACTTTCAACTGGACTCCACAAGGCACTAGAAGAGTTGTAAGACCCAGGCCTACATGGCTGAGGACTATGAAACGTGAAGTAAGAGATGATGAATGGAGAAGTATTGATTTAAAAGCTCAAGAGAGAGACGACTGACGGAATCTAACCGACGCCCTTTGCGTCATGTTATATTGTTGATTAAAAACTCACAGTTGGAAAAGCAAGATGCTATAACCGTATGTTCCCCCACAGGGAAAACAGCCCAAAGAGGAGAGGAAACAAGGAAAAATAAAATATTTTAAGAACAGTAACAGCATTAAAATAAACATTTCATACATAAGCTATAAAACGTTAACAAAACAAGAGGAAAAGAAATTGGATAGAATAATGTGCGCAAGTGTAGGCCTACCCTCAAGCAAGAGAGCTCTAACCCAAGACAATGGAAGACCATGTTATAGAGGTTGTGGCACTACCCAAGACTAGAGAACAATGGTTTGATTTCGGAGTGTCCTTCTCCCAGAAGAGCTGCTTACCATAGCTAAAGAGTCTCTTCTACTCTTCAACAACGCATGACCAAATTAAACAAACGATTCAATTAAAATAATAGTCTACTAAACCTCCATTTTCAACTTCCAAACCATTTTAATGTGTTTATTAATAGGTAAAACTTTTATATTATTTGGTGAGCATAGATTTTTTTTTAATATTTATGTCAACAGACATGATCATTTTGCTTTAGTCTTGGATAGTGCCATAGCCTCTGTACCATGGTCTTCCACTGTCTTGGATTAGAGTTCTCTTGATTGAGGGTTCTATATTCGCCTCTGTCTTCATACACCTAATAACACTGAGATTACCAGAACAATTCTTCTTCGCTCAAGGGGTTAACTCCTGCACTATAATTTTTCAGTGACTAGTTTCTTCTTGTTAAGGGTAAAATAGACTCTTTTGCTATGTAAGCCAGCTCCTCTAGGAGAACTACTCCAAAATCAAACCATTGTTCTTTAGTCTTTGATAGTGCCATATCCTCTGTACCATGGGCTTCCACTGTTTTTGGGTTAGAGTTCTCTTGCTTGAGGGTACTATATTCTCCTCTGTCCTCAAACACCTAATAACACTGAGATTACCAAAACAATTCTTCTTCGCTCAAGGGGTTAACTACTGCGCTGAAATCCACAGCAGAAAAAGTAGAGGAGAATCCTTATCATTTTTGGGGGGGCGGGGGAGGGGGGGGGTGTTAGGGGATGGATCCCAGCTCTTGAGTGTCGTTACTGGACGTGGAGTGGTCGGTCCTCCTCTTTGACTGTGGAGAGGGCGTCTCTTTATTCTAATGATCCTATTCAAGGTTCGAAAGAACTCCATTACTTGTTAGATGTTGCTCAAGCATGCTTCACGTCCTCTCTCTCTCTCTCTCTCTCTCTCTCTCTCTCTCTCTCTCAACAGTTTTCCTGGGATGGAATTTTACTCTCTCTCTCTCTCTCCTCTCTCTCTCTCTCTCAACAGTTTTCCTGGGATGGAATTTTACTCTCTCTCTCTCTCTCTCTCTCTCTCTCTCTCTCGCAACAGTTTTCTTAAGATATAAATTTACCTTCTCTCTCTCTCTCTCTCTCTCTCTCTCTCTCTCTCAACAGTTTTCCTGGGATAGAATTTTACTCTCTCTCTCTCTCTCTCTCTCTCTCTCTCTCGCTCTCTTGCAACAGTTTTCTTAAGATAGAAATTTACCTTCTCTCTCTCTCTCTCTCTCTCTCTCTCTCTCTTGCAACAGTTTTCTTAAGATAGAAATTTACCTTCTCTCTCTCTCTCTCTCTCTCTCTCTCTCTCTCTCTCACAACAGTTTTCCTGGGATAGAATTTTACTCTCTCTCTCTCTCTCTCTCTCTCTCTCATTAAGTCCTTCCATTTATAGCATCTTGGATCTTCGGAGTCATTAAGTTTTATTTTCAGTTATGAAATATTTCAACCCCCTTTTTTTACCCACTTTTTTTTACATGGTTTCTAAGGATCACTAAAACTTCTTAATGAACAAACGCGTGATGATTTTACGTCGAATATTAAAGATATTTAACAAGCAATCTCTCATTAAACTTCTTACGCAAAATAGATTCATTACATAATATGTATAAAATATTATACCAAAGTTTTGAAGATTACTCTCAAATTCGCAATGAGTTTAGTCCAAACCATTGATTCCTTCCATAATTACTAAGATTTTACAAATTGATATGTATAAAAATCAAAATATATCATCTTAAATGTTCCATACTTTGATTTTCTGTATGAGATAAACACTGATCAAGAAATATATTCTTAAATATTTCTCATATTTAGGGTTGTGATGGCCGATGTGGTAATGTCCCTGACTGGTGATCGCTAGACTGGGGTTCGAGTTCCGTTCAAACTCGTTAGTTTCTTTGGTCGCTGAAACCTCACCATCCTTGTGAGCTAAGCATGGGGAGTTCGGGGGAGCCTGGCCCTCCCTGGTCCTAGCTTGGATGGAGAGGGGTCTTGGGCGCTGATCATATGTATAAATGGTCAGTTTCTAGGGCATTGTCCTGCTCGATAGGGCAATGTCACTGTCCCTTGCCTCTGCCATTCATGAGCATCCTTTAAACCCTTAATGAGCATTGGTTCCTTATACGTTAACGTAGAAATAAATAAAAGAAAATAGACACAATCAAGGTTTCACTTGAAAATCTAGGAGAACTCGTGCATAAAATCTCAAACACAGATATTCTATAAAATTCCACAAAGGAATTCTTACAAGACCCACAGTTACATCTGAAATATGCCTCTCTTAAATAGTTAAGGATTCCATGCATAAAACCATCAATATTCTATAAGCATGATATATGAAAGCACTTTCACTTTACACAAATCTTACATTCTTGAAGATATCTGCAAAAGCATCAGGAATCAAACTTGGAAAGATTTCTCATAGAAATTCTTCAAGAGGTCATGGCAGAATAACACCACCAGATATACGTAGATTAATTTACCTATGCTGGAAATCTATATCATCACCTTTAGCTTCGCATAACATCTCTCCTATATTATAAAGAGATACGTGCTTTATGGATGTATGTATATATATATATATATATATATATATATATATATATATATATATATATATATATATATATATATATATATATATATATGAATAATGTGTATGTGTTTGTGTGTATTTATAAGTATATGCACATGAATATATATATATATATATATATATATATTATATATATATATTATATATATATATATATATATATATATATATATATGTGTGTGTGTGTGTGTATACAGTATATATATATATATATATATATATATATATATATATATACCTATGTATATACATATATATCGGCATTGCCAGACGTATGACTACTCAGTCTATCCCCGTCTTTTGGGTAGGGTGGGAGGAGTGGTCATACCCTAGTGAGAGGGGATACCCGGAGAGGTACACTCGAACTCACAATCTCCCACACATTCCCTAAACTGCGGGTTGTAGTTAGGAAAAAGGGGGGCTTGTGGGAAGGGTTGAAAGTGAGTGAGTGTGTGTGTGTGTGTGTGTGTGTGTGTGTGTGTGTGTGTGTCTCTGGTACACTAATAAAGAAATATCTCGCATTGACGTAGTCGATACCTTGGCCAGTTTTATAACCTTCATTTCGATCTTGGTCCCTATCATTATTTACCCAGAGTCTTAGAAGAGGTGGGCTTATTGATTCCTTCATGGCGGCTTCAAAGAGAGAGAGAGAGAGAGAGAGAGAGAGAGAGAGAGAGAGAGAGAGAGAGAGAGAGAGAGAGAGAGAGAGTATGTGTGTCGTGTTCTTGATGAAGGCCAAGGGAAATATGGTGTTTATTGTCTCTTGACCTAATTATGGAATAAAAGTCTTATTCAGAATATTTATTCAAACTTGCAGCGAATTTCTTATGTTGAAGCGGTTGATATAAGTCTCTTTTTATAGTTTCTATGTGAAAGATATATTTTAATGTTGTTACTGTTCCTAAGATATTTAGTTATAATTATTCTTTACTTTTGTAGTTTATTTAGATCATTGTTTCCTTTCCTCACAGGGCTATTTTTCCAAGTTGGCGCACTTATAGGGCTTTTAGCATCCGGGTTTTCCAACTAGGGTTGTAGCATAGCTAATAATAATAATAATAATAATCTGTTGAAATTATAATACACATACCTTAGATATTCATCAGAATTCGGACCCTCGGTTGTGTATATTCTCTTACAATGTGTTATATGAAAAAATCCTTTAGTTCAGTTATTTATTCACCTTAAAAACCACAAAGTTATTAAATATCTCAAACAAGTAACGTGTTCGCCTAGCATTTGCATGGCAGCAGATCGATCCCCGAGCTGTTTACTGGGGAGGCCACTGCTGGGGTTGGGCACCACAGTGGGGGGTTGGGCTTGCCCGGCTGACGTTCTGGTGAGTATCTATTCTGATAGACCTGGAACTGAACCCAAACAACTTTATCCTTTAATGCTGTACCATGAAAACGGTCGAAGGAATAGCCACTGTTGAAAATTGATGTCAATAAACAAAATTTTAAAACGATTTTGTCATTCATATTTCGTCATCATTCAGAAATCCTTATAAAGAAAGGAAAGGGAATTGAAGATATAAATAGTGAAAAAGAGAATAGGGGTTAGAGCATAGTTTTGAGGCCACAAGAGATTGAAGGTCCGCCACCCTTCCCTCCTGAAAGTGTATAGATGACCCTTTTATCACGTCAGCTTGCTATTACGACCTGTGTAAACTGCGGTAGACACGGGTTGGATCGGGGTAGGGGTATAGTATGTCGCTTATTGCCTTTAATTAATGCATGCCAGGCATTGTGCCTTTGTGTTCAGTACTTGGGCTATTAAATCTGCCTAGCAGACATAGTTGTTAAATTCATACGTGCCATTTTGTGAAATTGCTATGAAGAAAAGCATACAGAAGTATTTGGCCATTGGTATGTATATAGGTTTTAAATGAATGCAGGTGTTGAAGAGACATGTAAACAGGTAATTTTGTGTCCTGAAACTTGCTGAATTATGTCCAAAATTCGTCACGAAGATATATTTTTAACATGAATCTTGAAATAACGTTACTAAACCGTTATCTGAGAGACGTTAGTTTACCTTCGAGCAGAGATATAATATTGTGAGTCAGCAATAAGAGAAGTACTTGCAAACAGGTATTAAAAGTTACAATTATTTTTAGGAAAACATAATAATACAAAGGATTATAGTTTCTCTAGCTTGAGAGTACACTTGGGTACACTATTTTATGTTGCCTCGTTTCCTTTCCTTACTGGGCTATTTTCCTTGTTGTAGCCTTTATGTGGCTTACATCATTCTGGGTTTCCAAGTACCTTTGTAGCCTAGCTAATAATGGTAGTAATAATGATGATTATTATTATTTATTATTATTATTATTATCATTATTATTATTATTTATTTTCATTATTTTTATTATTATTATTATATGATTTTTAACAAACGATACAGTTGGCGTCAAGAATTTCCGTATACCTCACGGAAAGCTGAGGTGATCCTTGTACAGTTCCCATTGCTACAGGTTTAAGAAGCTAGAATCTGTTGGTATTGCTGCTTATAAACAAATTTCTAAAAGCAAGATCACCAATCGGTAAAGTCATTTTAAAAAAAGTAACAATAGTATTCCATGGGTTTACGCTAAAATAGAAAATGACAATATTGTCTCATAGGTGAGGGAGAAAAACCAACGTCTGTATTATGCAATATTTCTCGTCACTTGGTTATGTGTTTAAAGGCTGCTCATGAATGGCAGAGGCAAGGGACAGTGGCATTGCCCTATCAAGCAGGACAGTGCCCTAGAGACTGACCATATACACATGATCCGCGCTCAAGCTCCCTTTCCACCTAAGCTAGGACGAGGGAGCGCCAGGCTATGGCTGCTCATGACTTAGCAGATAGACCTATAGCCTCCCCTAAACCACCCATCCTTAGCTCACAAGGATGGTGAGGTTGTAGCGACCAAAGGAACTAACGAGTTTGAGCGGACCTGGAACCTCAGTCCGCCGTTTACCGGTCAGGGACGTTACCGCATCGGCCACCATAACCCAAAATTCATAAAGTCTATGCTATTTAAAATTTTAGGACTGGGTGGAGTACAAACATTTATACTATGGGGAAAACGGTGTATAGGCATCTAGATAAAGCCCTAGTGATTATTCTTTGCTTGGTAAAAAATTCAGTGGTAGGTGAACACTGTAAGTGTAACATAATTTTCTCCTGAAGATGAATTTGGCTATGAAATACCGAGGATGTTATATTGAAAATCTTTTTTTCTTCTGTGTTTCAACTGAATTTTATCTCCATTTATTTAATTCTCCTGAGAAATAAGAGAAAGACCCAAAACATACAAGGATTGATTTTTAGAAAAACCTATACACATTTTAGAGGAGCTGACCATTTCTTTGGTTACATACAACAACGCTTGTGAGGAATTGATTAAATGAAATCAGGGTCATCATAAAGAATATATTATTAATTGTTTTCAGAGAGTTAATCCCGTTCGGATATAACACGATTGGACTTTCAGAAAACCCCCATCCTTAAAAGTTCTCTTAATTCTTTCCAGTAATTGAATCCGAGGACTCCAGTCTCTTTGTAATATCGAACCATTCTTCTCCCTCAGCATTTACAAATATGACCAATTTGACAATAATGACACCAGTAGTCAGCCTTTTCAACAGGTTCATAGAATATTTCGACAAGTTCCTCCCAAGATTTCATTGCAAATAGAAAGTTATTTTAGTGTACATGAATGTTATCTAATATTTCCCTGAAATAGGTCATTGCCAATAATCAAAGATCAGAGTAGTAATAATCTGATGAAACCTTTGTACGAGAAATCATGTTATAGTTCCTGATATCCTTTTTTTTTTTTTTTTTTTTTTTTTGAAATTTCAAGCCTTTCTTTCAAGGTGGACAGTACTTACAATAAACTATCAGTTCTCAATTGCCTGCCAAGTCGAATTCTGATACACTCATAATGTTCCTTACACTCTAACCTGATACTAAACTTAATTGAATCAGGAAACCATTTTCTAATGGAAGTATTGAATGCAAATTAATCCTCATAAAGAATATGAAGTCCCCTTAATGCTAATCTCATCACATCCTTTGAAAGCGGTGCGGCCTTCCTTCATTCGAAGTGGCCAGTTTTTCTTTTTGCAGAGGTTTGCATAAGCATTGTTGCATCTTCCGTCGACTCATTCTTTGATCGAACTCTTCGCTTCCAGGTATTTTTATGCTTTTGATTTCTTGTTGAAGTATTGATTTAAAGGATAGTTTGAGGGAGCTGACGAGGGCCCTTTTAACTCCACCCACGGCATCCGACGCCTTCGATGTCCCCCCCTTGCTACAAGTTTCCTTTTCGGCGGTTTCCTCTTCTCTCTTATCCCAGGGGGAGGGAAATCCCATCAATTCCCCCCTTAACCTCCCTCTCCCTACCCCTCTTATAATGTTAGAAGAACCTCCCTCCCTTTTGGGGGGAACTGCAGCAATAAGTGTTTGAGGGGAGACGGGGGATAAAATTGTGACGGAAGACTGATATAGTAATTGTCTCTTCCTCCGTCCTTCTATCCTAAAGCCTTAGTCCTAAAGGATTTGATGCTGTTAGTCCCGCTGTTGAATGTACAGTAAAGAACCAGATTCGACAAGGCGGGGATTATTATTATTATTATTATTATTATTATTATTATTATTATTATTATTAGCTAAGCTACAACCCTAGTTGGAAAAGGACGCTATAAGCATGAGGGCTCCAACGGGGAAACACATCCTAGTAAGGAAAGGAAATAAGGGAAAGTTAGAATACGAGAGAAGCAATGAATAATTAAGGTATTTTAAGAACAGTAACAACATTAAAGTAAATCTTTCATATATAATCTTTATAAAAACTTCAGTACAACAAGCGCAAGAGAAATAAGAAAGAATAGTGTTTGTTTTCATCCATGTCAGCCGTGTTTTTAATTCTCTCTCCTCTCTCTCTCTCTCTCTCTCTCTCTCTCTCTCTCTCTCTCTCTCTCTCTCTCTCTCTCTCTCTCTCTCTCTCTGTAGACTTTGAAGTTGACAACATACTGTCAAATAAAAATTATACGGTCGATTTGTTGACGATGTACGATTTCTTACATAACTTCTTTTTTCAGGATTTCGTCGACAGATATTGGGATTTCCTTCCTCCCTTTGAGACGCTTTTTCTATTGTTTAAAAATCCTTTTACGAAAGATTTTTTTTTTTTTTTTTTTTTTTTTTTTTTTTTTTTTTTTTTTCATATGCGAATAATATGTTTTTGTAGTTGGTGGGGAGGTGTTAGGGTGGTGAATTTCTTTTGAAGTTCGAAATCCTTTGGTTGGTGTGCGAGGAAGTCTCCACCTTGTCTATGGTGGGCTCTGTAAATGTTTTGCCTCGTCTTTGTGGAAAAAAAAACTGTTTTGTATTGAAGTGACATCGCGCGAAAAACAACATCTATTTACTTTGGTAAAAACAAACGTCATTATTTACTGTATATATTCTTGCACATCATTTTCCTACCACATTATCAGGAAATGAAGAAATGATGCGAGAACAGAAAATTAATTGTTTTCTGTTTTTGTAATTTTCTAGACTTTTTAACGATGAAAAAGACGAGATTTTTTATTGTACTGAACGCTCTAAACCAGATTTTTCATCTGAGGGAAAGCAGTTATAAATGCAACAGTAGTCCAATTTTTAGTGAGGTGTGTTATTATCATCATTATTATGATTATAATAATTATTATTAGCTGCTGTTATTATTTTTATTATTATTATTGTTATTATTATTATTATTATTATTATTATTATTATTATCATTACTATTATCATTGTTATTATTTTTATTATTCATATTATTCTTATTCTTTTTATTTTCATTATTGTTGTTATTATTATTATTATTATTAATATTATTATTATTATTATTATTATTATTATTATTATTATTATTATTATTATTATTAATATTAATATTAGCTAAGCTACAACCCTAGTTGGGAAAGAAGGATGTTCTAAGCTCAAGGGCTTCAACAGGAAAAATAGCCCAGTGAGGAAAGGAAATAAGGAAATGAATAAAATGTATAAATTATCTTAAGGTTAGTAACAACGTTAAAATACAGTATACCTGTCTTATATAAACTATGAAAAGAGACTTATGTCAGCCTGTTCAACGTAAAAAAATTGGCTACAACTTTGAACTTTTGAAGTTCCACCGATTCATCCACCCGATTAGGAAGATCATTCCACAACTTGGTCACAGCTGGAATTAAACTTCTAGAATATTGTGTAGAATTGAGCAAAGAATCAGTGCATTGAATGTATAATTGCAGCATATGTGTGTGTTTCTCTCTCTCTCTCTCTCTCTCTCTCTCTCTCTCTCTCTCTCTCTCTCTCTCTCTCTCTCTCTCTCTCTCCAAAAATATAGAATAATGGATAGCCAGATAAAGCAGGTTTTCGAATGAACAGACAGACACATAGACTCAAGAGTATATGATCACATAAATAGTTCGTTTTTATTATCGATGATTCACAAAGCAACAAATACTGAGGTGGCGATGGTGCGTGTGGAAGTCTTCTGTTGTGAAATCTTTCGTTTTTCCACCAAACAATGTTTGGTGAGCTTTTCTTTTTGTGCGCTGTTTGACAGACGGTTTAAGTGGCATTTAACATCATGGGGTCTTGAGTCAATAAATAGGAATTGACGACTGTTTTCCTTTTCCTTATTTAGAAAAAAAAAACGAAAAGGAATGTTCGAGTAGAGTTTACCTGTCCATCATTAGGCTCTCTTTGTCATTGGTGCATTTGATGCCCACCGGCTGGCTGGTAATTATTATTATTATTACTAGCCAAGCTACAACCCTAGTCGGAAAAGCAAGAGGCTATAAGCCCAACGGCTCCAGCTGGGAAAAAAAAGCCCAGTGAGGAAAGGAAATAAGGAACTAATAAACTATATGAGAAGTAATGAACGTGAAATGAAATATTTTAAAAACATTAACAACCATAAAACATATATTTCATATATAAACTACAAAAAGGCTCATGTTAGCCTGTTCAACATAAAAACATTTGCTGCAAGTTTGAACTTCTGAAGTTCCTCTGATTCAACTACCCGATCAGGAAGATCATTCCACAACTTGGTAACAGGTGGAATAAAACTTGAGCCTCATGATGGCAAAGGGTATTAGGGCAAGCTCTCAGTTACCGGGATGGGAGGTCTGCACTCAGCGCCCCCCCCCCCCCCCCCACCCCCACCCCCACCTACCTTTTTTTTTATATATTAGTGACTTTCTAGGTGTGGAATCTTGAGGCTTCAATTATTGGACGAAGTTTTTGCTTAAAGAACCAGGTACTGGTTATAGGTTCTGAATCTAGTATCCAATGGTCGACGACTGTAGCCAAATCATGGCCTCGTCTATCTTCACATGAATGAGAAAACACACACATTTGTGGCTACACTAAGGAGGTGTCAGAGATATGTCTCTTAAGACCCAGAAAATAAAAAATGGAAGCCAAAAGAGGATTCGTAAGAAAGGGAAGATTGGAAAAATAAGGGAAAATGGAAGCCAAAAGAGAATTCCGGTTACAAGTCTCTGATACGTAAGGAATGTCACGTGTTAGGGTTGTGGTGGCCGATGTGGTAACATCCCTGACTGGTAATCGCCAGACTGGGGTTCGAATCCAGCTCAAACTCTTTAGTTTCTTTGCTTGCTGCAACCTCACCATTCTTGTGAGCTAAGGATGGGGGTTTGGGGGACCCTATAGGTCTATCTACTGAGTCATCAGCAGTCATTGCCTGAGCCTCCTTGGTCCTACCTTTGGCTCTGATCGTATTATATATGGTCAGTCTCTAGGGCATTGTCCTGCTCGATAGGGCAATGTTACTGTCCTTTGTCTCAATGCCATTCATGAATGGACTTTAAACCTTTAAACGTGACTGCTGCGCTTTTTCCCAGAGAGGAAATTACTCGTTATTGAAGGAGAAAGGTGATATAACCGCAAAGCTTTTTTTAGCGGAGAGTTTGAAGAGACCATCACGCCGTTCAGATAGATATAAAGGTTGCAATGTGGTTTGATATGTCGAGAAAAAGACGCAGGTATTTACTTTGAAGTGGCCCCCTGAGTTATGGAACTTCCGTCCCGCTTTTTTCAACGTTTTTGAGTTTTGTCCCACTTTGGTAACGTTTATCTCACTTTTTTTGTACTACAAAAACAAACACTGATATTTTGTTTAATTTTGCCATCTCAGTGAAAAGTATGAATAATAAAGCTAAGTAAAAAACTGCAGTTTTTGATTGATTCTTGGATTCTATATATATATATATATATATATATATATATATATATATATATATGTGTGTGTGTGTGTGTGTGTGTGTGTGTGTGAAATGTCCCGCTTTTACATAAAAAAGTCTGGTCACATTACCCTTGAGTCATCAGTCGTAAAGGCCTATAGTGAACGGTCTTGGTACCAACAAGATTGGAATAATACCAATTCCCTAATATCGCAAGAGGGTCTGCCCCTCCCTTTTATTCTTCTCCTGTACTTCTCTTTCTCCCTATTTCCTAAATCTATCCCATCCCGAGTACCTGCCTTTGAGCTATAAACTGTATTGTATCCAGGGGTACACTTCCTTTCCCCATATTCCCCACTTCCCTATTATTATTATTATTATTATTATTATTATTATTATTATTATTATTATTATTATTATTATTATTATTATTATTATTATAACAAGATTATCTGACAGGAATATGCCAGAATCAACACTGTGATTCTCCTTAATAGAAAATCTTTATAGTACAATATCTCTCTCTCTCTCTCTCTCTCTCTCTCTCTCTCTCTCTCTCTCTCTCTCTCTCTCTCTCTCTCTCTCTCTCTCTCTCTCTCTCTCTCTCTCTCTGGGGTGAATTTTAAAAAGTTAGCTTTTCCAGGTAAAGGTAGACTAAATTCATTGAATTAAGATTTTTTTCTAACTACTAAATCTTGGAAGATAAAAGAGTAGACAAGAAAATCAAAATAATCGAAACATACACATCTCATAAATACGTGAAAATCAAAAGTTAATTCGTAGTATTGGTCCTCTTGAAACCAATGGTCCAGTCCAGACTTTTATCCAAGAAATGCGTTAAATTCTATCGTAGTAAAACACAATATTATTATTATAGCTGGCTAAACTACAACCCTAGTTGGAAAAACAGGATGCTATAAGCCCAGGGACTCCAACTGGGAAAATAGACCAATAAGAAAAGGAAACAAGGAAAAATAGAATATTTTAAGAAGGGTAACAACATTGAAATAAATAAATATCTCCATGGCACTATCCAAGACCAAAGAACAATGGTTTGATTTTGGAGTGTCCTTTTAGAGGAGCTGCTTACCGTACCTAATGAGTCACTTCTGTCTTTACCAAGAGAAAAGTGGCCGGCTGAACAATTACAGTGCGGTAGTTAATCCCTTGAGTGAAGAAGAGTTTTTTGGTAATCTGTGTTGTCAGGTATGTGAGGACAAAGGAGAATATGTAAAGAATAGGCCAGACTATTTGGTGTGTGTGTGTGTGTGTGTGTAGGCAAAGGGAAAAAGAACCGTAACCAGAGAGAAGGATCCAATGTAGTACTGTCTGGCCAGTCATAAGACGCCATATCCCTCTGGCAGTAGTATCTCAATGGGTGGCTGGTGCCTTGGCCAACCTACTACCTACTACATCAGCATATTCAAGTCAGGGTCTTTGCTTAAAGGTGGGCGATCATACGCGAACTAATTTGCACCGGCCTCCCAACATTGCAAAGTGTTTAAACTCTTGGAGAAATTTTTTTTTAGGGGACATGAACTCTGCCACAGCATTTGAACACTTGACTGCAGGTGACTGAAAACTTGGACCAAAAAAATAAAAAGGGCCCATCTCTCTCGTATGCCGAGATTCCTCAACAAATAACGGTATTATATGAATCTTTTAAACATAAATACAAAACTACCCGCATAAGGATTCAACACCAAAAGATAGTGTCCGAACAATACTAACATCTAATCATATTAGGGCATTTGAATAAGGCCTTTGGAAAAAAACTCCTAAAACACATAATAGATAATTATGAACTGTACCCGCATATCCAGCACACTTGAACTAGCGGAGATCTTTAGTATTTTAGCTTATCAATCAACGTGAATGAAAACCAGATTACTAGATTTCGACAGTAAAATTAACTCCATAAACCACGGCTTCATTAAAGGTTCTATGTACATTTGATAATTTGATAATGAAATTGCTTATAAAAACTGGATCTGATGCTTCAAAATGTCTCTCCACTTCAATGCGTTCAATAATACCTGATCCATTATCCAATTATCCATTATCCATTATCCATTATCTGAGTCACATCTGATGTTTCTCAGAGAGCAGTCTTCGGTCATCATTTCTGAGACAATCGTCTCTTATTTGATGTATCACTACATTCATTACATAAACAAATTTACCCATTAACCGAAGTGATTCAAATGATGGATTCTACCACACGACGTATTTGAAACAATTTGGATTATCAGATTTCATGAAGCTTTACTTCCATATTCAGTTCAACCAGAGACAGAAACCATTTGGGAAAGAAGATTCTCGAATCTGTGTAAATGATCCAGAGGTATAGTATTCTCTCTCTCTCTCTCTCTCTCTCTCTCTCTCTCTCTCTCTCTTTATATATATATATATATATATATGCATATCCGAATGTGTTTATGATTCCTTCCTCCATTTTCCCCCTTCGCAAAACCTCCATCATATTCTTTCGAGGGAACCTGTTCCCCCGCCCCTCTTCTTTAAACACGTCTGTTGACATCAGAGGCGAAGAAGCGTGTTTGTCAAACCCACCTAAATAGATCGCTTCCACCTTCTAAAAAAAAACGTGAGGGAGGGGAGGGGCCTCTCCCATATCCACTCCACCCTCTCTTACCCCTCCCTCATGTATTCCCCTCTCATATCCCCTTTTCTCAACCCTTATTATTTTTCCGTCCGCACTGAACCCCAATACCTTCCGTAACCATCGTCTGCCCAGCCTTAACATCTGGTGAATTTCTCATTTCCTTATGCGGGGATTACACGGTCGAACGGTTCGTCGAACCCGGTTGTCGAACCTGCTTGTCAACTGTTCGAAAATGTGGAGTCAGTCACATACGCATAAGGTTTGTGGCCAATGAAGCCCCGCCCACAAATGTCAGGCGAGAACAGACTTTCTTCCAACCGTTCGACGAACGTGTTCGACAACCAAATACCCTGTTTACACGTTCGAACATCACTTCAAACACTCGTGTAAACCCGCCTTTCCTGTCTGGGGCGTGAAATCCAACAGGATTAGTTCCTCCATCTTAATAGTACTTGATTTTATAGATGATATTTTAAGAGATTATTCCTATTCATACTATTACAATTGAAGGCATTGCTTCATCGAGCGCCTGTGCTCATGGTGAGCGTAAAATTTGGTTACCTTAAATAAATTGAATGGTTGTTGCTGCCCACCAACTACTTTCACACTGAGACCTTTGATGTTGAGACCTATGCAATATCTGTGGAAACCATTACTTTCGTCTTCTCTTCCTTCCCCTGCTTCTTTTGCAATCTATAGGGATCCATTCTTTCATTCTTAATGCTCATCTGTTATCTGTTAAGCCTCAGAATGGCAGGAGACAGGATTAGAAATGAAACTATAAGAGAGATTACTCGAGTACCATATGTTGGTGAGGGGTAGATGGAGATGGTTTGGGCATGCTCCTAGTACTCCCAAAGAGGGATTAGTTCACCAAACATTTAATTGGGCTCCTCAAGGCACTAGAAGAGTTGGAGGACCCAGGCCTACATGGCTGAGGACTATGAAGCGAGAAGTCGGAGATGATGAATAGAGAAATGTTGAATTAAAAACTCAAGATAGAGACGACTGGCGAAATCCAACCGAGCCCCTTTGCGTCAATAAGCGTAGAAGATGATTTTATATATATATATATATATATATACATTACATATGTATATATATATATATATATTATATATATATATACATTACATATGTATATATATATATATATATATATACACACACACACTTTCTGAGTGGTGTAAGGGTTTGTGCATCGCCATGACCAGCAAAGCTGTACTAGTCAGGGCCTCCAATACTAGGTTGGTTTCTCTGAGTGATTAGACGAAATTCTCCCACCATCACCAATCCGCAGTGGCTAGCGTGGTGATGAAAACTGGCTAAACCCCAGACATGAATAAAGACATGTTTGAGGCTTTTGCCCTGCAGAGGACTAGAAACGGCTAGATTTGTTGTAGTGGTTGTTGTATATAATCGAAAAGGAATTGCTTAGAATTACATGTGTATTTTGTAAACGTTTTTCAAACGTGGAATGAGAAATGTTCTCACCGTAATATCCTCCTTCAAGAATGGCCGCCATTTGTGTAGAAAGTGGAGCGATGTATTATATCATTTCAGGATCCTCTTTAAGGTAAAGATGAGAGACGAGAGTGTGCTACTTGACATCCATTTGTAGACGGCCAACCTGCCTGCTAAGGAAAGGACGACCTCATTGAATATTCAAAATAGGCAGAGAAAAAAAAAACGGAAGAAAGTTCGTGTTCTAGAAGTGCATGCCATCCTTCATTGATCATCTAGGTTTGCTCTAGACCGAGTAGGCCATTCCTGCATTAGTATATGCTCGAAAGCGAAGTATAATATGTCTGATTTATTTAGTAACTCTGTCTACTACGGTGATAAACGGAATTACCTTTTTTCGTAACATACACTGGCTATTCAATCGCGCATTGTCCTTTCCATTCGCTCGCTATCCTTTCCATTGACCCACTATCCTTTCCATTCGCTCACTATCCTTTCATCGCCATTTCCTTTCTTCTAACTGGGTTCTCCATCATACTTGCAACTGTGAAAGGTTTCCCCCTGTTGCGAAATAGTGTTCAAGGGCCTCCCAAGCCCCAGTGTCGGGCCTTTTAGCTCTTAATTCATAAATGCATTCCAGAGGACTGAATCGGGACTGAATCATAGTTGCCATATCAATAAAGTTATAGGAATTTGGAATATTATCCCGAAGACATGAAGAAATGTATTGTAGAATATACAGATTTATTCTCTGACTGAGTGGGAGTTAAGAGGCGTTTATGACATGTGGAGTTTATGTAAACAGAAAAGATGGATGGAAATAATGCCAAAGCTTTGCAGTGGAGGAATTAAACCAGTGGAGTTGTGGTCGAGATAATTCGTGTATCGGAGTCATTAACTAGACTTTGAAAGGATTACCATTTAAATAATCGTGTGATGTACGAACATTTCCAAGGCTAACCACGAACCCTTTATTTGTCTGTGATAAACGGTGACACAAAGGAATGTCTTGTGAATTCATTCAATCAAGTTTATCACGTTTAATTACACACACACACACACACACACACACACACACACACACATCTCGTAACCAACCGAAAATGTTGCTTTCAAGGTTTGACCTTCATGTGGTGCAGAGGGGCGACTCCTTCTTCTTCTTCTTCTTCTTCTTCTTCTTCAAGTAACTGTACTTTACTTTTCTAATACCAACTGCAAATATTTTAGGCAATCGAATCATTTTGCAATTTTATTGATATGGAAAATATTATGAGTATAATTTGCGATTTTTTATAAATCACCTTTAGAAATATTTCCTTCCCAGACACTTAAACAAATTAGTTTAGTTCTAAAATTGTCTTTTATAATTATAATTAAACCCCATTAGTTGCATATATATATATATATATATATATATATATATATATTTATATCCCACTGCCCACCTTTGAATAGGCCCAATGGAGCCCGTTGCTATGTGTCGCAGTCCTTGGCTCGCATTTGCTGGGTCTGGGAATGTCCTTATTCCACCAGCGATCTAGCATTTGCCGAGACAAAATCGAAACCAAATCCTCAAGTACCTAGCTTTCAATCAGAAACCTCAAAAATACTTTTGGATAAACAAATGAAAATCATCTGATTCTGGGTAATGAAAATAAAATTTTCACCCCTCTGATATATTTTTGTGTTAAAGGTGTATTGATATTTGTGGCTTATTCTACGTGTGTACATATTACGAGTAATGTGTTATATAAGATTAATCCACACGTTTTATGCGTTTATTCCTTCATTAGAAGTCTATGAATCTGTCAGTAAATATGTTCGTTTTAAACCTTAATGTACTAGAATTTGATAAATTATTGAATGGGAGTCTGTCCGAAATAAAATGTTGAATTTAATAAAAAAAAAAAAAAAAAATAGATGAGAATCTGCCCGAAATAAAATACTAAATGTGATTAAATTGTTAAATAAAAATCTGCCCGAAATAGAATATTAAATTTGATTGGAATCTGGCCGAAATAAAATACTAAATTTGACTAAATTATTAGATAAAAAATCTGCCGAAATAAAATATATTTAATTTGAATCTTCACGAAATAAAATACTAAACTTTAATATATTATGAAAAGGAAATTTGCCTGAAATAAAATTTTAAATTTGACTAAGTTATTAAATTTGAATCTGCCCTAAATAAAACACTACAATTTAATAAATTATTAGAAAAAAATATTCCATAAATAAAATACTAAATTTGATGGAATTCTCCCTGAAATAAAATCCATAATTTTATCAAATTATTAGATGGGAATCTGCTCGAAATTAAATAAAAGTAAGGTATATGTGTATTTGAAAAATTTAATTAATCTAGCTTGTATTTGCAGTCAGAGTTTCCCATTTTTTTCAAGTGTTGGGGTGAGTGGGTAAGCTGTACTCAAATACATAACAATAAGAAACTTTAGTTCTCCGTATGTAGGCCCTCTTGGGTTGTATGTTTTATAACTTCTATCAAATTTCTCCTTGTTCTTCAAGATGAACTTTTGAATAGGTGAAGAAAATTGTTAAAGAATAGCAAGAAACGAAACAGGTTGATTTTTTATTATATCAATAAATGTAATAAGAAAGACATTTTCATTGAAATTATTATTATTATTATTATTAAAATCATTAAGTTTATTATTATTAAGATTATTGGTCTTAGATTCGAATGGACGTTTTTTAAATTGATCCTGCAAATGCAACGATAAAGACGTTGCTTTTGCATGAAATTCGCAAGGTGCCAACAGTAGCTGCTGAGGGCAACTTCAAACTCCCCGAGCCATGACGATCAGCAGAAGGTCAAGGCCGTTCAATGACTCTCTCTCTCTCTCTCTCTCTCTCTCTCTCTCTCTCTCTCTCTCTCTCTCTCTCTCTCTCTCTCTCTCTCTCTCTCTCTCAGTTTGTTTATCATTATATCTTAGTATTAGTGGCTGTTTCAAAGTTACATATTTGGCTTATTCCCCGAATTTATTTAATTTCATCTTTGGCAACATTAAATAAGAATAATAATATCAATTTTCGAGGCAAGGATATTGTAATACTTACAATATCAAGACGACAAATATCGAAATTATTAAAATGAGCAAGGTTTTTTATAATAATAATAATAATAATAATAATAATAATAATAATAATAATAATAATAATAATAATAATAATAATAATAATAATAATAATAATAATTTAATCATTTGAAATTTGAGAACATTCTCTGAAATATCAATTGTAAAAGAACATGTATCAACCTGGCTTATTTTTATGTCCACTGACATGTCCAAACCACACGTCTTATCATTTGTCAACATAGACTTGGCCGACAACTTTCACCGAATTGAAAATCCGATATCCAAAATATTTTTCATTTTGGAAGATTCTCTGAAGAGAAAACTTGAGACAACTGATAATTCACAATTAAAATTTCAGTTTGAATTACCTGTGTAAAGGATTCTTTAAGCCGACTGATTTATTCCGATCGAATGTACTAGTGTTAGTAAAGTAGTGTTAAGCCTTGAACTCTATGAATGAATAGTTACGCTAAAGTCTTATCTTAGTGCTATTGAAGGTAGGAGATTATGTGGTGAATCTTTCCTTAGTGATTTTTGAAAAAGAATTCTTGTGGACACGACACACACACATACACAGGTAGCTAGATAGATAGATGTAAAGTGTATGCAACCTCAAATGAAAACTCTATCCTGCACTGTTGTGATAAAAACAAAAAGAATGGAAAATTGTTCAAGATAGTTCTTACTGATAGTCAGGGCAAGGCCACCGCAGATACCTTATCGCCAGTAGACTTGCCTGTACAGTACATTATCTTGTGAAGTCTTTAGTCCTTTCAACTGTTATCATTTTTATCGATACAACCCGGCATCCGTTTCCGTACCGCATACTCTTCAAAATACATTCCTATAATAGGCCTACGTTACTGGAGATAATTATGTGTGTGTTTGCCTATCTTAGAAAGTTGCAATAGTGGTCGGTGTGTCAACTCGTTCATAACGAGCAACAACCTTTGAACATAGATAGAAGTTATAGATCTAGTGTATAGTTACGTCTCTTTTCTTCTCTCTTTCTTCTCTCGTTCAACATTCCAGCCGTTCCCAGTTCGTACGTAGGACCAAGAAGGAACAGAGTAATGTATGCAATTCGCCGGTATCGATCTGTTGCGGAAATAAGGGGCGAGGGGCCTCTCCTCCAGTCTAGTTAGCATTGTTGACATGCCTTGAGCAGAATTCTCGAACACATTCATCCACACATTGCCATAACAGCGCCATGGTTAGAAAAGTAGGTCTCGACCTCATATATCCATTCATATTCAACTAATTCAATGTCATAAACCCTGTAAATGTACTTGGAGTAAGACAAATTTAAACAAACATGGCTGTATGATCTAGCCAAAAATAATATGAACTATATTTTGGTTTCCCTTCTCGTGAAATGTTCACATTGTATTTTTACATGGTGTAGATATATTTTAATTTTTTTAAGATTTAAAGGTCATTCATGAATGACAGATACAAGGAACAGTGTCAGTGCCCTAGAGACTGACCATATATTCACATGATCAGCGCCCAAGATCCCTCTCCACCCAAGGTAAGACCATGGAAGGACAGGCACTGGCTGCTGATACCTCAGCAGGTACACCTACTCTTCGCCCAAGATAGGACCAGGGAAGGCTAGAATATGGCTGCTGATAACTCAGCAGGTACACTTACTCTCCGCCCAAGATAGGACCAGGGAAGGCCAGGCTCTGGCTGCTGATAACTCAGCAGGTACACTTACTCTCCGCCCAAACTAGGACCAGTGATGGCCAGAATATGGCTGCTGATAACTCAGCAGGTACACCTATAGACTCCCCCCCCCCTGTCCTTAGCTCACAAGGATGGTGAGGTTGCAGACACTACAAGAAACTCTCTAACTTGAGCGTGACTCCTAGCAGTGACGTTTACAATAGGCCACCACAACAAGAACAATAATTTCCATGGCCCATCCTCCTTGCAACTTGGTAACTAACTTACTTTAATAGTAGTTCTGTTCGGGCAGTGTGTGTTTGGTCGTGATAAATTTTCTCCACCCTTCTTCCTACGAGAAATTTGCCTAAGGCAACTTCCTCCTCACTTTCCATAACATTTGTTCATTTACTTCGACTACTCCTCGCCATCATGAATTCATTTGTATGTTACAATGTTAGTATTATTATTATTATTATTATTATTATTATTATTATTATTATTATTATTATTATTATTATTATTATTTGCCAAGCTACAATCCTAGTTGGAAAAGCAAGATGCTATAATCCGAGGGGCCCCAAAAGGGAAAATAGCCTAGTGAGGAAAGGAAACAAGGAAAAAGTAATTATTTTAGGAAATAACATTACAATAAATATTTCTAATATAAACTATATAAATCTTTAACAAAACAACAGGAAGAGAAATAAGATAGAATAGTATGCTTACGGGTACCCTCAAGCAAGAGAACGCTAATCCAAGATATTGAAAGACCATGGTACAGAGTCTATGGCACTATCCAAGACTAGAGAGCAATGGTTTGATTTTTAGTGTCTTTCTCCTAGAAGCCATTTGCAATTCTGGGATATCCTGTAGATTTACAGTTATTAGAAAACATATTTTTAAAAATCCGAAAGTTTCTGTTTGTATTTTTATTGAGTTAATTTGACGTACAGTAAAGTGTACTAATTAGATCTAGTCTTATTTCAATAAAGTTTTCCTGCATTGACTATAATCTCATTACTGATCAAATTACTTCCTACTCAACAATAAGTCTTTGCATGCATTTGATGAATGCTAAACCTATTGAGCAGTATCATCTCTCTACGAAGGTACCTCGGATGAGGTGATGCTTTTAAACTTTTGAATATTTTACGTTCCTGCATATACATGTGAAGTGTAAGATGATGAATGGAGAAGTATTGATTTAAAAGCTCAAAATAGAGACAACTGGTGAAATCTAACAGAGGCCCTTTGCCTCAATAGGCGTAGGAACAGATGATCTCTCTCTCTCTCTCTCTCTCTCTCTCTCTCTCTCTCTCTCTCTCTCTCTCATTACGTATTTGATCCCCCATCCCTTATTTATCCTCATCCCCATTATTACTTTTATTAATGTGACATGGCTTACTTCCTTTCGCATCCAGTTCGTTCTATTCCCTCCCTCCCTTCCATAATTATTGAGATGCTCGTTAATATACTTAATCGTACGTCGTTAGCATTGTGGCGTCTTGTTTATGTATAGATAGACAATGGCGTCTTAACCTATTCCGAAGTTTGCATTTATATCTTCTGTAAAGCTTTAACAAAAAGAGAGATATCCTTATTTTCTTGTTTTATAAATTTGTATGTTTTTGAATATCTGTTATATCCTTCTCGATGTCCTTTCTTGCACTCCTTTCATGTCTGGTTAGGTTAGGTAAGGCTAGGCTAGGCTAGGCTCGGTCGCTTCAAGTATTCTTGTAGGGTGCCCCTTCACCAAATGTTTACAAAATCATCCTTTACTAAGTTTATTAGTTATTTTGCCTGTATTCTCAATTATTTAGGTTAGGCTAGGCTAGGCTAGGTCGCCTTAGGTCTGCTTGTAGGGTATTTTTATGTCTGGGGCCTCTTGGCCAAATGTTTACAAAATTATCCTTTTACAAGTTTATTAGTTATTTTACCGGTATTCTAAATAATATATTAATGAAATAATTCTATTGTATATAATGAGTATTCTCCTTAATTTGCCGTCATCAATCATTTGTAAAATTTGCGTAAGTCAGTATTTTGATAGTTTGGTGTAATATACCCTTTTGATTATCGATACTAAGTGGCATTCTGAATGATATTGTCTATGAAAACCCTTCTTTCCTACCATTATCCCTACATTAAGGGGTCGGTTGCCTATTGAGACACGTTCATGCTCAAATTAAGATGGTCAATGAGGTCATTTCCTTCCGCTTTGCTAAACGCCATTCAATAATGCTCGGAGAATGGTCGCTTAATAGTTCTATCCAGTTTTTACATGGCAATGTACTAGGCAACAGTTGGCGTCTGTCGCAAATATAAACAACATGTACCCCTCCCTGATCACGCCTTTATTGATTGTAAAGAATCCAGTGGTCCACAACTGGCTTCTTGTGCCCTCGTTTTTCTTTATCAAGCTTGCTTTCAGGGAATGTCCTGTTCTCCCCTGACATGGTTATGCTTGCTCAATCTAAACCAACTAGTTCAGAGTTGCACACCAGATTTCTTAACGAAGGTTAAGTTAAACCAGTCACCAACCTTCTTTATCCAGTATCCACTTAACCACATTAATTGACTTTTTTTTTTTTTTTTTTTTTTTTTGCGCGTTGGGATATATTAAAATGAACTTATTGTAAATATTTAGCTGACTATGATCCTTAGGAAGAGATATATGAAAATAGCCTCTATAAAAATCCAAATAAAGGTACTAAGGTAGCTACTGTATTTACAGAGCATGATTTAAAGACTGGTCCCCACCAGAATAATGATAATAGTAATAAAAAATAAAAATGATACTTTTTGGTAAATCAAAACTGAGTTGCGCTGACCGTAGACTGAAATTGTAAATGCAAAATTATTACTTCGACATAGTTTTGCATCAAATCTTTTTATGAATTAAAATAAAGCTTGTGTTTTTTTTTTTCTTTTTTTCTTTTTTTTTTATATTTGCTGAAGTATTAATTTGAAATAGGTAGGAGAGATAAAAATTTTATTCGAGAATGGCTTGTTTAATTGAAACTTGCTGAACATTTAGCTGAACAAAATAAAGTTCAACAATATAAAGACTGTGTCTATGTTTAGGTAGATAACCTGATTATTTTTTCTTTAATTTTATTTACATCAGTTTAACGAATAGATTTATTTGTAGCAAAACTTATAATAAGAAAGCACAATAAAAAGGCAGACATCCCCAACCACAACTTTTTCCAACACATTAAAAGTTTAGTTGTGGAAGAAATCTCGAGTTCTACTTTCTTTTGTTCTTTGTTGCGTAGGCCGCAGAGCAACAGAAAGGGGCCTGAATGTCCCCCTTGGGTTTGACTGTCCATATTATCGTCTTTCCGATGAAGTCGAGCGTGTTTCACTGCTACCCATTTCGTCTCTTGCTGCTTCTCCAACAGCAACATCGTTTTTTTTCTGCTCTTCCCTTTCCGCTGTGGAAGATGGGACCTTACATGGCTAAAGGGCTTTTATTTTTTCGCATCATGAACACTCAGACATTACCTTTAGTGAAAATGTCGATGTGGTCATTTGCCAGAAGGAAATTTTTCTTGTTTTTTCTTTGTCTTTTTTTCTCGTGTATAGGGGGAGCTTTTTCCATGTTTTTTTTTTTTTTTTTTTTTTTTTTTTTTTTTTTTTTTTTTTTTTTTTTTTTTTTTTTTGAAGGAAACGTTACAAACCTTTCGTTGTTTCTTTCTCCCACAAGAACACGACTAGGATAAAAAAAAAATAAGAAAATACTGTCGTTTATAAGGAGGGCGACGCAAGAGTGTTTGGGGAAAAGAAATTATGCTTCAATTGTAGCAGCCCTTTTATAGGTTTAAAGGCCGCTCGTGAATGGCTGAGGCAAGGGACAGTGCCATTGCCCTATCAAGTAGGACAATGCACTAGAGACTGACCATATATACATATAATCAGCCGCCAAGCCCCCTCTCCACTCAACCCAGGACCAAGGAAGTCCAGGCAAGGGCTGCTGATGACTCAGCAGATAGATCTATAGGCTACCCCCAATAAGCCCCCATCCTTAGCTCTCAAGGATAGTGTGGTTGCAGCGACCAAAGAAACTAACGAGTTTGAGCTGGACTTGAACCCCAGTGTGGCGTTTATCACATCGGCCTCCACAACAACAAATGCAATCAGTTTCTCTTTTCCGTATCCTAATTCTTGTGGTCTTCACGACATTTGGAATCTTCACTTTTGTCTTCCATACCAGACGTAACATAGTTTTTAACCAGTATTTCCTTCTGGGCGAGACACCGTCTTTATTCAGTGTGTTGAGGGGGGGGGAGGCTTTTAGTGGAAACTGGCAACTGTCGCTTCCCTACTCCATTCTCATAATTTTTTCTTTGACTTTTAGGTTTTACTTCCGTTCGCTCCAGAACTTTTATCCAGGTCAGCCGCCTTCCCCAGCCACCCGTTAAGAGTATTACAATAATTCCCTCTTTTTTTTTATATAATTACTTATTATTTAACTTTCCTTTATTTATTTCATTACTCGCTTCCTATTTTAATCACTAAGTATCGTCTGGTGGTCATAATCATTTGGTTATTTCTCACATCATTGTGAATTCTCTACCAGATGATTTAACTGAATTTAAATACATTTTTGTTCCCCATTGAACGAAGAATCCTTCGGCAAGTTTTTCTCAGTGAAATAACATATCCGTAGATTCTTTATCAATCTCTCAACTACATTGCCCACAACTTGTCTCCTCCTTTGGAAGCTTTAGTCTGTCTTTTGTTTTCCTTCTTAGTCCTCCTCTTCTTTCATCTCTGAGATCTGAATTGTCCTCATTCAGAATCTGTTTTCTGGTTTCATTCATAACAACTTGTTTACATGTGGCGGGGGGGGAGGGGGAGCCAGTGATTTAACCTTTTGGAAGTGTTATAAACATTGTATAGATGCTGTCTGAGGGAAGAAAGGAGAGGGATTGGAACTTTCTGGAAGCGTTATAAACGTTATAGAGGATGTCTGGGAAAATATGGAACTTTCTGGAAGCGTTATAAACGTTATAGAGGATGTCTGGGAAAATATCTGGCAGTGATTTTAGCCTTCTTGCTTTACGTGTTTAGTTCAGGTCAGCGCGTGTGGGATTGCCCCTAGTCTTAACGAGTTGGTTTTGGTATAATTTTTCGTCTTTGTTTTTTGTTTTTGCCACATTTTTTTTCCAGCAATTGTTATATAAGTGTTTCAAAAGATGTTGTCCGCTAGATCTTGTCTGCACTGTTAAAAAAATTCTGTAAAAAATGGTAAAAATCCTGGAATAATTGTTGCCAGGCATTTAGTTTAAAAAAAATAGAATAAAAAATAAAACACCATGACGTAAAGGAGTGATATTACGGTGACCAGCCCGTAAAATATGATAACAAAGTATGGTAAAATTACGGTCGCCTGTATTTTACTGACATTTTGCTGAGAACGGTATATTTTTACGGAGAATTTCCGATTATAATTAAGTTTTTTGTTTTTTCTAAGTGTGTGTGTCCTTGTTACAGTCATTGTGATAATATAGAAGCTTAAATAGAGGTGGTTTCGCGTGAGTTCCTCTCTGTTTTTCTTTATTATGAAATATAAAAACTCGACTAGCAAGAGTTTTACATAAGAACTACTTTTATATACATTATGGGGGAGTTTAGAGCAAGCTAAGTAAGTTCACATAATGACATTCAGAAAAGTCACTTTTTCTCCTCCAACTTTGATGATACGATTTTACAGCATCGCTAACTTTAGCTTATTCCAGTAAACTTCCTGACCTCATTTAACTATGACCCATCATATTTCAAGAGGTTACTTAATATTTTTTTGCTTCTTTATTTAATTAAAGGGAGGAATTAAGTTAGTTCCACTATAAGCTTAGCGACGTCATTTGTTATTCATTCAAGAATTTTGAGAGAGAGAGAGAGAGAGAGAGAGAGAGAGAGAGAGAGAGAGAGAGAGAGAGAGAGAGAGAGAGAGAGAGAGTTTCCCCCATGTCTTTCTGCAAGACTGAGTATTGTATTTATTTTATTACAATAACTGGTGCCGTAAAGACGAACTGGCATGAAATGAGATGTCTGTCGTAGACCCAATATAGGATATTGGCTGGCCATCGTAAAGTGTAGTGGCATAAGGGAACTTGTGTCACCATCTCCAACGCTTTCTTTTTCATATCGCGCTATTCTCGTCGACATTATTTTCTTCATTCGCGTTTTTTATCGCATTTCTGGGGGTAACTACTCGAGGCTGGCTCTCTCATACGAAGTGCCTGAATATCTTATTTGTCTACTCAATGCCAGGTCGTAATCGAGTCACATAGCGTTTAGAAATGTAGTGCCTATTATTATTGTTATTATTACTATGTGTAGTGTAAGGATTTCATAGATTTGAAACAGTTTGTTAAACTGAATTCATTTTGTCGTTACGAAAACTGAATTCATCGTATTCAAAGAGACCGAATGTAGTTATAAAGGTAGATGTAATTTTAAGCTTTTTTTCTTCAGCTTCGTGTATTTATAATCTTTCGAGTTGTGTGAAAGATTTCGTATAATTCCCTTTAAATGTTAGACCACTATTCTCTGGGAGGAGATAGACTTCTTTTATGGTAACACTGGTTTTGTTTTCCAAGCGATTGTCTTACAAATACTCAACTCTCTGGCATAGCGGTATCTTATAAGATGAAAACTCTATAAGGAATTTTTTTTTTTCAAATTTTTTATCCTGCAAAACTGTATAGCTCCATTTTTTCTGAATAATTTAGGATTATTTAGTGTTTATTTATTTTTCTTAATCTTAAAGTTTTTTCATATATAAAGGGGGAAAACATAATTTGGAATTGTTGAAATTATTTTTAAGGATATAAACAGATGAACCATTAATGCATAGACTATTGCCAATAATTTTCTTTGAGATAATGCTATACATTCGTATTTTTATTATTATTATTATTATTATTATTATTATTATTGG
>NC_090764.1:65070428-65135428 GCF_036898095.1 Palaemon carinicauda | reverse complement strand
ATATATATATATATATATATATATATATATATATATATATATATATTTAGGCTCCATGTCAGAATTTGCTTATATGCGACTATAAAAGATAGAAATAAAGATATTTTACTTGGATATTCTTTCCCAGTCAAGCTGACAGGAAACCCCATTTGAATGTCATGCAACGATTGCAAGCGAATGTGTTCTTGTGCGTTCTCTGTGTCGTTTCCTCCCAGTGATGCTCTAAAACCTCGACTTTTTTTTCCCCAAGGCTGTTTCTCTTTTATTCGTTAGGAAATTTAAGTGAATTAGTGTCCTATTACTGGTATATATTTTTGGCTTATTATAATAAATATAAGTTTAGTTTGAATTATAGGCCTGATTTTCTCTTGTTATTTTTATGACATCTTAAATAGAGCCTTACTTAATATCTTTTATATATTTTAGTTCGATTGCTTATTTGTAGTGCTATTCTCATTGTTTACATGTATTAGAAAAAATTCTCCACAATGGAAAAATAAAAGTTCTCAAGTATCACATTTTAAGAATGAATGACACCTAATTAGGCCTACTATCATCGTTTGAAGATCTTGTCTTCAAGTTGGGTATCTCTCTTCATAGTTTATATATTACAGATCTATATTAACGTTATTACTGATATTAATATATTTCATATTCATTATTTATTACTTTCTTCACTGGGCTATTTTCCCAATTGGGCCCTACTAATAGTAGGCCAATCTTGCTTTTCCAACTTGTTGCAGGTTAGCAAATAATAATAGTAATAATAATAAAAGGGTTGCTGTGCCTTAATAGCCACATTAATGGTAATGATATAATTGGGTTAAATATATTGGTCGGCTACCTATCTTGACGAAAGAACTGAAAAATTTTCCTTTATGCTAAATTATTTTTAGAAAGATCCATTAAATAGTAAGTTTTACGAAACTTTTTTTTTCAAATACAGATGTCGTAAGTAATGCTAATATATAACAGAAAATAAACAAAATAATAAAATCTCTTCCAAATTGCAGTTTAGTAACGATTTTTCAAGGCAAGATTTAGTCCCAATGCAAATGATCCGTTCGAACTAGCGTGAAGTAACCTTACACAATCTTTGTGATCTTATCCTGATAGAACACCCAAATAGAAGCTATTCTTATAGAGGCTTTGAGGCCTGTCAATTCAACCAAGCATGAGCATAGCAATATCGTCCTACTTGAACGTTCCATTCGTTCGAATTTAAGGCTTCGATAAGAACCGTTCGGTATGGACGACGGAGCAGGTGATTTCCCCCAAGGATCTCAAAAAAGGTAAAGCGTAACATTTGAGTTTTACCTTCTTTTGCTACTTCCGTCTTCCTTATTATTATTATTATTATTATTATTATTATTATTATTATTATTATTATTATTATTATTATTATTATTATTATTATTATTATTATTATTATTATTATTATTATTAGCTAAGCTACAACCCTAGCTGGAAAAGCAGGAAGCTATTGTCTTACATAAGGTAGGCAATCTATACAGACAGACAGGAAGCTATTGGCCTCAGGGCGCCAATAAGGAAAAATAGCCCAGTGCGAAAAGCAAATAAGGAAATAAATAAATTACAAGAGAAGTGATGAACAAATGAAATATTTTAAGAACAATAATAATGTTGAAATAGATATTTCATATATAAACTATAAGAACTTAAAAAGAAACAAGAGGAAGATAAATAATATACAGCAGGATACATATTTCTATGGATGTATGGAAACAAATGGTTAGACAGCACCGACTTCCTACGTTATATTATTCGGGGGTAAAAGACGTAGAAAATCCGCTTCTCAATACTGTAGGCTACCTGCGTAAAGGTGTATTAAATTCAAAAGAAAGATTAATATTACGAATAGATAGTTTTATTTTTTATTTAGGTTTCCAGCTAATTGTGTTAGATCGTAAGATTCCTTAAATTCTGAAAATTCCAAGTAATTTGAATAGTTTTCATGTTTCACACGACAGTAGTCACTATTCAGTAGTAGGCTCGACCACTAGCTTTTTCCTCATTAACGGGTGATAGTATTCGCCATCTAATATGAGTCTATCGTGTTAGTGTCTTTACAAAGACAATACACGTGGTAAACCATATGAGAAATCAGCTGATTGTCATCTGATGTTCGCTACGATTGTTCCTTCAGGACCGGAAATCAGGGAGAAGAAATAGAGTCGGAAAATGAAAACGAGGAATTGCCGATTTTGCAATATTCGCGAGACCTCATTGCCACACATACCCTGTAAAGGGTTTAAGGTAAGTTCCCGAGGATCTTACACAACCAAATCGAAATGTCAGAAACGAGTGATTTGCAGCAATAATAATTGTCAGAAATGCAAAATAAGCTCAAGGTAACCAGTTAGGAAAATATATGGTTCATGTAAGTGGCTGAAACGTGATTATTTATCCCTTTTGAGATTTATAGAAGGGTACAGAACCTAACAAACCCACCTAACCTAACATAGTAGTTCCCAGGTCACAACCCCTTTCCGGGGGAGGGGGGCAAGCTCCCAGACCTACCTTCCCAGGTCACAACCCCTAGCCAGGGGGCAAGCCCCCTAGACCTCCCTTCCCAGGTCACAATCGCTAGCCGGATCACCCTTCCCAGGTCACAAACTAAATGTAAATCCCAAATAAATCCTTACCCTACAATTGATACTAACGTCCTTTTTTGGGGGAGGTGGGGAGGGGGGGCCAATCTTTATAGAAGCGTTACGTAGAAATGTGCTGGTCTTTCTGAAAAATTAAGTCAGAATCGGACATTTGAGGCATTTCATATCAGTTATTTTATTAATTTCACATGATTAACAATAGCTTTACACTGGACAGAGATCATTTCCATCATAAGCTATTGCCGACATAAATGAAATTACACTTAATTTCGAAACAGATGATGTACTTCCCTAAAGTTCCCTCTTGGAGATGTCTTTGTGATGGTGGTAGAGTTGAAACTGAATGGGAAGGTGAAAAAAAAAATGGCTGTTGTAGAACAACACCCGGGAACTTATAAAAAAGTACTTGTAAGCTGTTGATTGGTTTAAAAAACCACCTGACAGATACATCATTATAAATGCACAGATAGCCTCCAAATCATCAGAAACAACACAGATGTAAACAATGGACTTAAAGTGAAAAAAATACTTCATATCTTAAGAGACCGATATTAAGTTATTATACCCCAGCTCCTATTAAACATATAGAGGAAAATGCCAAACTAGCCAGACCTTGCCCATTTCTTATAGCGAAATCTAGTTTCGATAGTTAAAGTAGTATATATTTAACATTTGATAATTTGGGGTTGTGATGCTAGTGATACACAATTTATTCTTTTGTAGTATTTGTGTTATTTATAGATTTGTATAATAGGGGGGATAATGATGATTATGACATGCCTACGGTACTCCACCTCTGAACAACTCAAGTTCAGTCATCTTTCAAATTTTTCAAGTCATGAGTTTCACAAGCTCTTGACATAACTTTATCCCCTTTATTAAACTTCATTAGGCCAGTGAATTCCCCCTTAAAAATGATAATTCTGGTAATTTATCTCTCTAATAAACTTAACCTAAACCTGTCTAATATTTCATTCAGTAAGGGTTTGAAGCTTCCAAAGCTTCACACACAGCTTCAGAATCTTGACATACTTTAGTTCCTTGTGCTGCTAAATGCTTGCAGCAGTCCACAATGATAGTAAGACAACCAGCTTGTGTGGTTGAGTACATAGCAGGTTTTAAAGGTTTAAAGGCCACTCATGAATGGCAGAGGCAAGTGACAGTGACAATATCCTAGCTAGCTGGACAATGCTCTCGAGAGTGACCATAATTACATATGATCAGCACCCAAACCCCCTCTCCATCCAAGCTAGGACCATGCAGGCCCAGCAATGGCTGCTAATGACTCAGCAGGTAGAGACATAGAGAGTCTCCCAAAACCCCCATACTTAGCTCACAAGGATGGTGAGGTTGCAGACACTACAAGAATCTATCGTGCTTGAGCAGGACTCAAACTCCAGTCTGGCAAATCACCGGGCAGGGATATTTCGGATAGACCCCCACAACCCTTGCAGCAGATTTTAATCCTTGTCGGTCTATGAGACTGATAGCTTGTGAGGCACAAGACAGAGTTGGTTGTTCCGATCCTTATATCCCTCTGCTCGCTAAAGTGAGCGCTTCTTATTAGTTTCATAATACTTAAGTGGGTGGTATGGCATATCATATGATTCCTTTAAAACTCTGAGGGGGGTTAACAAAGTTTCAACTGAAATTGTAAAAGTGATTTATTAATTACTTATTTGGTTAGCTTTCTACACTTGAAAAGCGCGGAGTTTAAGTATTCCTTTGCTATGAGGAGTATGGTATCGCACAGTTCCTATTAGCAATTATGTTTAAAGTTTATAATTATGGAAACGGAGAGTATACACTGCGCAGCAGTAAGGCTTATACTGTACACTGTTAACAGAAGGGCTGCCTTTCATGACTCAACAGCTGAGGAAAGTAATTTTTGTTAAAGGAATTACAGAGAGAGAGAAGTCAATTACTACATCACATATAAACACTGCCTCTCGTCTGGTTAACAATGGATGATGACTTTGTGGGAAGAACAGATGCTGTTGGCAATTAAATAATGGTTTTTGGTTTACAAGGGGGTAAATCGTACGACACGTCATTCTCACTCCCCAACGACGTTAGTGATCAATCTGTTCAGATTTTAGATTATTTAACTTACTTTGTTATTCTCAAAGGCCATCAAGCCTTCTCTTGTGAGAGGTAAGCTTCATTGCCTTTACAGTTGTTTGAACTAACCTAACTTCATTAGTCAGATCTAATTACCTAGTGTTTCTTCAATAAGGGTTATGAATGTTAACTGTGCATTCCAGAATTGAGTTTTTCTCAGAATCTCGATGTCTTAATTTTCTTTAGTTCTGTCACTAAATACAAACCAATGCTATTTATAGGGGATATTACTTTTGGCAAAGCTCAAATACTATCCATTAGACTTAGCGAGGGTTAACCACCCACCCGCTAGTCTAGGTGTGTGTTTTTACCACCCCGCTCACTCACGCACCTGGGCTGTGACCCCACTTTGCTTTTGGCTCTGGTAGAGGGACATTTTCTTAGATTCTTAAACGTATGTTTGTTCCGGTGTAAATACAAACCCTCCGCTATTTATAGGGGTATACTTTTGGCGTAGCTGAAAGACGAGCCAGGATAATTTTAGAGAGGGATAACTACCCCATCCACTAGTTAGCAGGTGGGGGGTGGGGTAGACTGGCTACCCCGATCACTCACACCTCGCAGCTGAGTAACCACTTTACTTTTTGGCTTGGTAGAGAATGGACGTGCTGCCTTTCTCTCCCGCAAAGACTTGCCTTGATTGTTTTTCTGTTTCATTTTTTTTCTTGTGTTTTTTTTTTATCGTATATATACTGTATATGTATGAATGGGAATATACTTTTATGTTGTTAGATACTTGTAACTTTAATTAATGTTGACAACGTATCCGGCTATCTCCCCCTTAAGGGAGTTGTCATTGTTTTGATTCTACTCCCCTACCTTACCCCCCTCCCCTGCATGGGTGGTCGGCAGGTCTTCAACACTCCCGTGTGTTTGTTTCATTACTTGAGTTAAAGTTTATAACAGTTCAGCTCCCTTTCGAGGAAGGTGACTTATTTTCCAAATAGTTCATGTTATGCAGCGGAGTTATGAATTGTAATTCATCACAACTTTTATTTTATTTTCTAACAGATAGCAGCGACGTAGAACACAAGGCCGATGGCTTCGGCTGCTCTGGTCAATTTCCTGCGCTTCATGTGGCAACTCGTGAGCTGCCTACATTACGAGGTAGCACTCGGTGCCGACCTTCAACTTGAACAAGGTCTGTTGATGGGAAGCATAGATTGCTGCCCGGAGGTTCGCCTCCAGGGGTTGGAGAACCTTTCCTTACGAGGGAGTGTTAACCTTCCCCGGAGTTGGGCTGCCCCCCCTTCCGAGGGACAGCTTCCCCGCTTCAGCCGTTCAACAACCTTCCCTCTTTCGGGAAGAATTGCGGACAGCTCGATGAGTTCTGGTTCTGCTATCTCGTCACTGAAGACCGTGCTTCTTTCCCTTGAGTGGGGAAAAGCAAGTCCAAGGTTTGTTCCTCCTTCGAGGGGAGTTTCTCTCTCTCGTTCCTGAGAGAGATTGTTACGCCTATGCTTTTTTCCCCATTGAGCTGAGAGAAAGCTTGTCTTAGGTGATGTACTCCTTCGGGAGGACTTCTCTCTCGCGAACGAAAGATTATTTTGCCTACGCTTTTTTCCCTTATAGCAGGAGAAAGCTTTTCTTAGGCGATGTCCATCTTCGGGAGGAATTCTCTCTCGTTCGCGAGAGAGATTATTATGCCTACGCTTTTTTCCCATAGAGC
The DNA here is from genome assembly GCF_036898095.1 of Palaemon carinicauda. Classification (NCBI taxonomy): domain Eukaryota; kingdom Metazoa; phylum Arthropoda; class Malacostraca; order Decapoda; family Palaemonidae; genus Palaemon; species Palaemon carinicauda. The sequence continues at coordinate 65,129,005 of NC_090764.1, read as the reverse complement.
TGGGAGAAAGCTTGTCTTAGGTGATGTCCTCCTTCGGGAGGACTTCTCTCGCTTTCGCTAGATAGTTTGTTCAGTGACCATCATATGTTGTACGCCTATGCTTGTTTCCCATTGGGCTGGGAGAAAGCTTGTCATAGGCGATCTCCTTCGCGAGAACTTTCCTCTCGTTTGCGAGAGAAAACTTCTAGGAGTTTGCTGATCCGCCAGGGGCGGTGGCAGAGCTTTCTCCAAAGCAGGTTTCCTCTTCGGGGGAATGAGTCTCACGTTCTCGAGAAAAGACCGCCTCTGGGCATCGGTGGTCCCCCCTTACGCTTACGGTTCTCCTCCAGGGGCGGAGAGAGAGCCTTGTCATAACAGACGTTCTCCTTCGGGTGAACAAACCTCCGCTGCGGAGGAGTTATCTTTAGAGCGAGATCAGTCTCCCCCCTCGGGCGGAGTCTGCTCTGCGTTCTTCTCCGGAGGATCGTTGGGTGGAAGGGTTTGTGACCCCTCTCCATTTATTTTTGATCCTACGGATTCTCATGACCTTAGGAGTCCTTTGGGTCTCCGTTGCGCTGGACTTTCGAGTTCACGCCACTTGGAACCTTTAGGTTTCAGTTACTCTGAGCCCTTGGGCGCTCGTAAAGATGATTACGCTGATCCTTCGGGCTCTCGTACCATCAGTCACGTTGACCCCTCGGTGTCTCGTAATAAGGATACTTCGGTTTCCCTTTGCGTTACCCTTCTGGGTCTCGTAACACAGGTTATCCTGAGCCTTCGAGCTCTCGTGCCTGTATCACGCTGACACTTCGGTATCTCGTGACAGGGAAACTTTGGTTTCCCATTGTGCTGACCCTCCGGGGTCTCGTAACACAGTTTACGCTCATAACATTAGTATCGCTGAGCCTGTAGGCTCTCCTGCCGAACTCTACGCTGAACCCTCTGGTTCTTGTACCTTTAGTCACGCTGACACTTCGGTGGTTTTCGTTGCACTGACCCTTCGGGGTCTCACAACACAGAACGCGCTGAACCTTTGGGTTCTTGTGACCCTTGAACCTTCTGGTTCTCGTGGAACTAGTCACCAAGAGTTCTACTATTACAGCAGAAAGTTTTCAGACTCGTCGTGTCAAATGGCGCGCGCGACCTATCCCACGTGCGCAACCAACACTGCGCGTACGACCAACTTAGCGGGCGCGAACAACTCTGGGTTTTCATCGCGCCGAATCTCTCGATTCCCGCAATCCAGAGTTTGTTTGATAACTCCATGGTTGACCCCCCCCCCCCTATGGGGTGGGGGGAGGGATCTTACAGCATAGCGTGACTTGTTACGTCACTCTACACTCCCAGCTGATCACTACGTAAGCTAGGCTAGTCTTGCCAGCATCGATCCTTTCGTTTTCAAACGAACCACTGTCATCTTCCCTCAACGCTTCCACTTCAACTGCCGGGACGGAAATTAGAGGAGAATGAAAATTTCTTTGTTCCGTAACTGGAATACAAACCACGCTATTTATTAGGGGTATTACTTTCGGCGGTGCTGAAATGACAAGCCATTAAAATTTAGCGAGGGTTAACTACCCACATCGCTAGTTAGCAGGGGTTAGGGGGTGTAGCTTGCTACCACTCCCACTCACACCTGTGATTTAGCTCACTTTACTTTTGGCTCACATGGAGAGCAGTTGATTACTGAGCGAAGGGAGTGTGGCCTCTCAGAGATTGACTACGGTCTTTCTCTTCTCAAGTCGTTCACCTTTCAACAACAGTGTACTAACGGGGGGAGCACCTTTCCCATTCACGGGTTAGGTTGTGCTTCCTGTTGTTTTTCTCAATTATTTTAGTGAAATCATAATTGTTTGTAATTTTAACTTTTCAGCTTCTTCTCCGTGGGGAACACTTCCCTTTGGAGGATCAGTGGTTCTCACTATTAGTGAATATTCTCAGCTGATTTAAATAATTGTAATTCTTGTTTGTTCTGTAACTGAAATACAAACCACGCTATTTACATGGGGTGATTACTTCGGCGCAGCCGATGACGAGCCATGAAGTTTTAACGAGGGTTTCCTACCCCTCCGCTAGTTAGTGGGGGGGTAGGGAGGGGTAGCTAGCTACCCCTCCCCCTCACACACACCAGAGAATACTCCACTTTACTTTTGGCTCGGATAGTGATCGAAGGTCTCCACTCCTATCCTCACTTGACGGCCATTATTGTTTTGTCTTTTAACTTACCTTTTCTTATACTTAATATATTTAAACATTACTGATGTTTATATATATTTTTGTGTATAGAAAATAGTAAGTTTCCTTTGCTTTCGGTGTTGTGCGGTGTGTTATGTACGTCTACTAGAGTTTCGCCGGCTTAGGCCACCACGATCTTTTCGGGATCACGGCCTTTCACTTCTAGGCCACCATGGTTGCCTTTCGTGGAGACCGGCCCTTCTCTTGAGGTCGTTCACCTCTTACTCCGTACTATGCCTACGATAGCTTGTTATAATTCTGTTTTGTTAACTTTCGTCTCCCCCCCCACCTGGGCATGCTGGGTGGGGGAGGGTGCGCATACCTTCTTTCGTTCTTATGTTCTTTCCCTCGGAGTTTCACCCGGGGGAATTTCTGTTAAATAATTACTCTGTTTTATTTTCCAGTTTACGGTGCTGTTTCTTCGTGCCTGTTGTGTGTGCCTTCGAAGCAGAGCTATCCTGTTTATCCTGGGGAGTCGGCTTCGCCGCCGTCTCTCAAGGCATTCATCAGGGGCGTTTCCTTCTCTTAGAAGTTCCCCCGTGATTGCTGCCAGCTCTTCATTGCATCCTAGAACGATAAGGAGGTTCGCCTCCAGGGTACAGTAGTTAATTAACTTCCCTTTTACTTTCCCTGGTCCTTGGCGGTTATGCTCTTGGGCCTGAGCGACCGCCCTTGTGACTTGCTCAAGGGGCTGAGCGGTTGCAAGGCTAGACCATGGTACTAGCGACTATGCTCTCGGGGCTCAGCGATCGGTTCTGTAGCTACGCTCAAGGGGCTGAGCAGCTGCAGGATCAGTCCGGCCCTCTCTCGTTCGTGAGGGAGGCCGCACTAAGGGATCCTCCTCGGAGTATCGCTCCTTTTGTCTCTTCTACGAAGTGTCCCCTCCCGTTCGCGTGAGAGGACACTCACAGAGACTCCTCTTCGGAGGATGGTTCCTGTTTACGTCTGCTGATCTCACAGCCTTTCGGGGCTCCTTCACCAGTCTCTTCTACGAAGTGCTCACCTCTCTCGTTCGCGAGAGAGACCACTCATAGAGACTCCTCTTCGGAGGATTGTTCCTGTCGTCAACAGCTTGCTGTTCGGTCACTAGCACTTCGGTATTAGTGTCAGGGAAACTTCGGTTTCTCTTTTTCCCTGACCCTTCGGGGTCTCGGATCTTAGTTACGCAGTTCCCTCGGGCTCTCGTAACTTTAGTCACTTCTACACTTCGGTGTTTAGTGACGGAGAAACTTCGGTTTCTCGTTGCATTGACCCTTCGGGGTCTTGCAACTATCCCCTCGGGGCCTCGCTACTCAGGCTACATTAGACCCTTGGTGTCTCGTCCCTCAGTGTTCCTGTTGCCTGCTGTATCCGTTCCTGACTGCAGACGCGCCTTGGGCACCCACGCCCCCGTTATCTAACGGGCTCCTCCCTTCGGGGCAGGAGAGACTTTCTCATACCTTGAGTAAGTCCCTTAAGTACCAGGTATCACCTGCGCGCCAACGTTCCCTTACGAGCTAGCACTCGACTGCTGTTCCTGCTGTTCCTGAGACTGCCTTAGAGACACCCTGTTCCAGTATTCAGTTAGGCTGCTACCAACGTTCCCTGCGCATTTGCGCACATCGTTGGGGTTCCTGAGATAGCACACTGGCGCTCACCAGCAGTTCAGCCTTCGGTGTCTTTAGTCTCTTCTACGAAGGCCACCTCTCCCGTTCGCGGGAAAGGTACCTCACAGAGACCACTCCTCCGAGTATTTAGCAGTCCTTCAGTTGATCGTCGGCACTGAAGTAGACCTCCTGGTCCTCTTCAGGAGATTGTCTCCCTTTTAGGGACACAATCCAGTTCCTGATCTACGAGTTAGCGATCCTTCAGCCTTTTCCGACGATCTTCTGTTGTACAGGAGCCTACAATCTTCACTCACGCATAAGCGCTGAAGACCGTTCGCGTGTGGGATTATTTCCCGCCCACGATCTCGCGGTCGTTGACGATTTAGCCGACGATTTTCTGTTCGCGCTAACGCGTAAGCGTTGATGATCGCTCGCGCGCGGGATGGTTTAACGCGCGATCGTTAGCCGACGATCTTCTGTTCGCGCTAACGCGTAAGCGTTGATGATTGCCCGCGCGCGATCTCGCGATCGTCGAGGGTCGTTAGCCGACTATCTTCTGTTCGCGCTAACGCGTAAGCGTTGATGATCGCTCGCGCGCGGGATGGTTTAACGCGCGATCGTTAGCCGACGATCTTCTGTTCGCGCTAACGCGTAAGCGTTGATGATTGCCCGCGCGCGATCTCGCGATCGTCGAGGGTCGTTAGCCGACTATCTTCTGTTCGCGCTAACGCGTAAGCGTTGATGATCGCCCGCGCGCGACCTTCAAGGCCCTTCCGCTCGCGATCGTCAACCCGGCAACGGTCGTTAGCCGGCGATCTTCGGATCCAGCGCCAGGCGCGCAAGCACTGACGATCTTCTTAGTGTGCGTAAGCGCCGAAGATCGGTCTGTGCGCGGGATGGTTTCCCGCGCGCGACAACGAGGCCGTCCGCGCTCGGTTCTTCGCACGCGATCATTGACGACCGTTAGCTGGCCATCTTCGGATCCGGTGCTAAGCGGAAGCACCGACGATCTTCTTAGTACGTTTAGCTCCGATGATCGTTCTGTGCGCGGGATGGTTTCCCGCGCACGGTAACGAGGCCATCCGCGCACGGTTCTCCACACGCGATCGTCGACGGCCGTTCGCCGCCGATCTTCGGATTCGGCGCTAGGCGCGCGAGCGCCGACGATCCTCACAGTACGCGTGAGCGCAGAAGATCGTTCCGTTCGCGGGATAGTTTCCCGCGCGCGACCATTGAGGCTCACGCAATCATCGCACGCATCTTCTGCGCGCGCGGTTTCCCGCTCCCGATCGTCATAGATCGTCCGCGCGCGGGCACCGAGGTTCCCGCTCGTGATCACCGACTATCTTCTCTCGCGCGCGAGCTCTGACAATCGTCGCATACGCGTGAACGTCGAAGATCGTCCGGGCTCGCGCGAATCGCTGACGATCGTCTTACATAGTTGGAGATCATTCGCACGCGGGCACTATGGGTCCCCGCTCACTGTCTCCTATGGTTTTTTCTCTCGCGCTAGCGCCAATGATCTTCGTACTCGCGTAAGCACCGAAAATCGTCAGCGTTTCTTCAGCGTTATTCTTCCGCGCGTGGGATGGTTCCCCACATGCAATCGCCGACGGCGCTAGCACCGGCGATCTTTTTTCGCCAAGATCATTCGCGCGTGGGATGGTTTCCCTCGCCCACGATCTTTCACGCGAAAGCGCAAGCGCCAGCGATCTTCGTACGCGCGGAGACGTGGGGATCGTTCACGCGGGCATGCGGGCGCAGTTATTCTGCTACGCATGCTTTATTCACGCGCTACCCAGATCTGTGCTTTTTGCGCGATCGTCAGCGTGATCGGCGCACTGTTCTCCGACACAACCGCGCCCTTTTTATATCAGGGCTTATGGCGGTCAGGCCACCTCCGCTTTTCCCTCCCCCGCAGCGCAGAGCAGCGCCCTCTCCGGAGGGGGGGGGGGGGCGGTGGGAGTTTTCCGGACAGGTCAAAGGTCTCTTCTCCCTTCACTTCAGATTCTCTACGGGCGAACCCTCATGTGTCATCTCCCCCAGAGGATCGAACGAGGATAGAGCGCTCAAACAGGCGATGAGCCTGTACCTTCTGACTGGGGCCTCTAATCAGTAGCAGCTTCCTCTCCCCCTGAAGGGGGTGAGAGGAATCCCTGGCATGGTATCTTCCCCAAGGACTATCCTGTTCCTTCCCGAGTCCTTACGCAGGCGATGAGCCCTCCTCAGACTCCATCTCCCCTCCCCTGCAGATGAGCTTTGCCCATCCCCAGGAGGGTTGGAAGACCCGGTTCTCTCCCCCATCACTCCATAGGGAGAATCCCTCCTCTTCCTTAGGGTCCTATCGTGCAGAGGGGGCGAAGCCTTACATCCTTCATCGCTGGGGTCCTGTTTCCCTCCTAGGAGGGATCCTGAGGCCCTGTCTTCCGCAAGGATCCGACAGGATCCAGTTGGACCCTTGGGGCATGTCTACGAGTCTCCCCAGGAAGAGCCTCCGGGGATGAGAGACCTTGATGCCAGTCCATCAGGAGGAGCAGCTCCAGGGGTCAGAACTTGCGTTCTGGCAGGTTCTGGCCCTCAGGAGAAACCTGAAGGGGATCCCAGATTCAGAGATTCCTCTTCGGTAAGGGAAGGATTCGGTCCTGGACCGAGTTCTACTCACCCAAGGACTCCCTTACGCCAGTGCAGCTTGCCTTGGTCTCAGGGAATGGAGAGCGCCAGAGACTAGGCCAAGGGCCAGCTCTCCGAGCTTGTCTCCTTCAACAGTTCCGGTTGGTTTCGAGCCCCTCCTTCCTCCCTGGGTAGGGATCGGTGAGGGGACGGGTCCTCCGGGCTGAAGTCCAGTCCATGTCGGAGAGGCGCCCCCTCCAAGAGGTAGCCAACGGGTTTCGAGGCCTCCGTAGTCGCCTCCTTCCCTTCTTGACCCTGTACAGGGTTGTCAAACAGTCTCGTTCAGCATAACGACAGCAGACGCGGTCAGCTTTGCGGTGAGACCACAAGTCTTCATGGGTACACTGGTCCGGTAGGACTCGTACTTCCGGTCCTGGTTCACCCATCTTCAAGGAAGTACTTTGGAGTTCGCCTGGAAGGCGGGTATACCAGTTCATGGGCTGTGCTTCGGCCTCTCCACGGCACCTCAACAGTTCTCCGATACTTCCTCTCGGATCTCTTCACGGGCGCTCAGCATCGGCTTCCGGCCACTCCGTTCCTGGGTGGCTGGCCGATCCTGCCAGACTCGAAGGCTTCCCTTCTTCGTCATCGGGACAAGCTCCTCGGACTTTACCAAGTTCTAAAGATCATGGTGGTCCTCGGGGAGTCCTCCCCGCAGCCCTCTCAGAGTCTGGTATACCGAGCCTGTTCTTAGGCTCCTATCTCCCGTAGCCTTCCCTTCAGACGTCAGGGTACCAAGGCAGAGGAAGGTCGCGAGACCTTTCCTCACACGAGAAGACCCTCCTACCCAAGGTTGTCACGTCTCTCCTCCCCGGCCCGTCTGGTTTCCACAGTCGCCCCAGGTTGAGTTCTCTTCGGTGGCAAGTCGGGGGCACGTCTCCCCAGACGCCGAAACCCCTAGGGGACAACCGGTACAGACAAACCCATAGGGTTGGGAAGCCGAGGGCCTACAAGAGGGAGTGGCCCTTCTCGTCCTTCCCCCTAACATGATGCTGTTTTCGGACGCGTCAAAGAAAAGGGGGGTGGGGGCCACGTTCTGATCCATGGGTCCTCAGGCCGGGGGTCAGAACCAGGAAGAACCTTCTGTAGTCCTACTAGAGACGGAAACCGTGTTTCTGGCTCTTCAGTAGCTCCACCTAGCCTGGCGGACTACTCTGTGGTTATGAGGATCAACAACGCCACAGTGATGGTTTTCTGGCCCAGACAAGGAGGTACTTTTCAGTACAACCATCCCATCCTGCGGTAGAGATACCGGGATGGTCCGAGTCCCCCTCGGTCTCCTTGGCAGCTTGCTTGATTCCAGGCAAAGGAATGGGCTCACCGACAGTCTGAGCAGTGTGTCACGGACACCACATTCCGAGTGATCTTTGGATCCTCAAGTAGCCTACAAGTCCTGCCTCGGTGGGGCTCCCTCGGTGGACCAGTTCGCTACAGCACTGAGCTGCAAGCTCCCGCTGTACTGCTCCCCGGTCACGGATCCCAAGGCCCTCTGGTAGGAGGCCTTCCAGCAACGGTGGGACACCATCGATGTGTTGCCTCCGTAGCTTGCTCTTCTTTCCGCCGGGAGTCTATCCAGCACCTTCTCAAAGAGAGAGGATTTTTGCAACAAATGGCGAAAAGGAGGCCTGGACACCTGCGCAAGTCTTCTGCAAGTAGTCTCCCAGGCGATAGGGCGAGTTTCTGTAACCGGTGTCGGGGAGAGGGCATCCCTCCACACGTTGCCGCTTCCAGCAATAGCAGAGCCCATAGTGGGATTGCGGGATAAGTGTGCCTTTCAGTTTCGACTGTGAAAGGCTATCCCTCAGCCTTAAGGCTTGCCTCCTGGCTCTAGGGACAAACATTTCTCCCCCCGCTGGAACTCTTCCTTCGCATGCAAAGCCTTGTCCTCTCCTGCCCTCAGTCGAAGGTGAGACCTCCTCCTTGGGACGTGGTTCGAGTCCTCGAGTCTCTAAAGAGACCCCCTGACGAACCACTACGTAAGTCCCCAGCTCACCACCTTCTGGGTAGACAGTGTTCCTGCTAGCTTATCTTCAGCCAAGCAAGTCACATGGTCTCTCTTACGACTTCGCCCATTCAGGGGGTTAGGGGGCGGCAACATTCAGGTTCGTCCCTGAGGTTTGTTGCCGAGACTCAGAATCCGGGAGTGCCGGACCCGCTTCGACTCCTTCCAGGGTTCGAGTCTCCGTCCTGTTGCAGATGACTCAGTCCTTCTCCTACCTTGCCGGTAGGGAGTCCGAGCTGGTGTCTTCAGAGAACAGCTCCAGTTCGTCTCCAGATCCAAGTCTCGTTCGTGGATCCTGGGAAACGAGGAGAAGGGTCTCCAGGAGTACCATCTCGGCCCGGATTCGCAGGGTGCTACACCCTGCCTTGAATCCTGACCCTTCTCCGTCGCACCGCCCTAGGGCCCATGATGTCAGGGGCTTAGATATGTCCCTACCCTTCATGGAGCATCTTTCAGTGACGCAGGTCCTACAAGCGGGGATGTTGAAGCATCAGACAACCTTCTCAGCCCCTTACCTGCAAGACATGACCCATAGGAGGCTCGATAAGTTTCTATCGGCCCTGTGGTGGCTTCACAACAGCTGGTCTAAACCTCAGGCTCCTTGATGGACAAGTAGCAGAAGGTTGAGGGCATTGTTACCTGGTGTTAGTCTGCATGAATGAAAAGATCTGTCTGGCCCTTATCCTTTTCTTCATCCTCTCCTCCCACGGAGAAAGCAGCATCCTGGGTTCTCTGCACAGCTGACCTCAAACCACTGCAGGTAGACCATGCTTCCTTGTGTTCCTAGTATTAGGTGTAATACTGTCATGTCCCCATACCCTGACGAGGTGGTATTGGGAGAGTCCTAGCCTGGATTCGCTCCTGAGGGACTCCAGGGCAACTGCCTGGGACAAGTCACTTTTCACCTTCGCACAGACCTTACGTAGGCCGCGGCAGTTTCACAACCGCCAGCGAGGAGCAGGGATTCCCTATTGTCCGAGTACTTGATCGCTCGAATATGGAATCCCCGGGCAAGCCAAAGCCAGTATATACATGTACAAATATATGAATATACATATATATTAATGTTTTATAGATACTTTAGTTGATCCCAGCCTGTGAGTAGGATCACTGACCAGAGTCTCAAGGAACATCCAGACTTATGTCTCCTTTCTTTTACAGAAGGACCGCTGCGCTGCCAAGAGCTGCCCCGCTGCCTTTAATGATCCCCTGGGCCAAGACCTATGCCGGTCTTATGCGCATTGTGCCATACCCTTCTCTCGGGAACCGGGACAAGCCCCCTACATGGTATGGTTCCCGGAGTCATGCACGCTCTGCTACGAGCTGTCCTCCCTACTCCTGAACGATGATGTAAGTTGGTTCTAATTTGTTCCTTTTGGTATTCTTTTGCAATGATTTAATTTGTTCTTTATATATGTATACATCGCTTATTGCGGAGAACGGTCTTCTCCTTCATCACTAATCCCCTCACCTCTTTCAGGCTGATGATGAATCTCTCCGGGCTGCAAGAGCGGCTCTCTGCCCTTGGGTGTCAAGCTTTGGAAGGAATGCTCCATCTGGCGAACCCTATCTCCTCGACGGAGACATGGCCTCTCGCCTGTTCCCGGGATCTACTACTGCGGCAGTTCCACCGGAGACAGCGGCCCCGTTAATTGAGGCGGTTAGAGCAACCATCCTAACGGAAGAGGAAGCTTTATTGGCGGGGGACGTGTCCTCTCTAGAGTTGGACGTCGAACCCATGGACGAGCAGGTAGGTGGTGATGAGTTTTAAGCCTTCAGCTTTGCCATTATCTGCGTCACCGGTCCTTGGGCCCTCAAAGGATCCTGATGTTCATATTACTTTGCATAAAACCGTGACTGCTAAAAGACGAAGTCCGCTAAGTCCAGGGCTTCGTCAGCGGGTCGTGCTCAGGATCCCTCCTTCCCCGCCGACCTGATCAGGGATATGGTTAAAGAGCAGATACAACACATTCTAGGGCAAGCCAAGGAGCTATGACGGAGCTCAAAGATATGGTGGCGAATCTGATCCGTTCAGGAACTCGGATGTCTCGCCCTTCAGCCCCAGACGCATCGAAGTAACCTCCTTCGATAAAAACAACCCATGGAGGTTTGCCTTACATGCTCCATATATAGATGGTACCATAGCTCTGGATGGCATAGGCGTCCGCCCTCTAGAGGACCTAGAATTTACCCTCCGGGACTAGAATTCCCATTCAACGGATTCGTCCGTTTGAAAGAGCATGCCTTGGTTAGGTTAGACAAGGTACAGAAGGTAACGGTAATATTTCCTAAAGAGCAGGCCCAAGCTGTCTGGGCCAGGACGTTGTCGGTCTGGGGGTACACTAATTCCAAGCTCACCCCACACAAAGGGGCCTACGCCATATTTACAACTGCTCCCATTATTACCTTGCCTATTACGGATAAATTGACAGGTCTTACTATTCAAGCTGTCAAGGAAGGTTCTGCCATGCCGGCTCTTAAAGAGACGGACCCCACCTCGCGGAGTTCCTAGCCTCGCTTTCTCCCACAGAGACCTTGTTTCGGATATTCACGAAGAACCTATCTCTGTCCTACCAAATCGACCTACACGCTTTGTGGTCTGCTCGGGTTAGTTGTAGGAAATACGTTCTGTCTGAGACCTCTATCAGACATGAACCGAACAGGCTGATAGCTTCCTCCTGCTGGGGTAAAACCCTCTTCCCTCAGGAGGAGGTGAACAAGGTTCTACAAGACGATACGAGAGCAAACCAAAATTTGCAGGTGAGGTGGGGCCTCACTGCCAAAAAGAAGGTCAAAGCCCAAAAGCAAGCTTTCTTCAAGAAGAAGCAGAGATTTACCCCTTACAAGATGAACCGGGGTCACTACCATCAGTCGTCAGTTACCCACTCGTCATCACAGTCTCCCTCTGCTTCGACGTCTCTGCATCCGAATCCTCCTCAACAGGTGGTCTACCTCACTGATCCCCCAGGTACACAACCCAACCCCGTTTGGATGCCCTTGCCTGCATACAACCCTAGCTACGAACCCTCAGGTTCCTTTCGTGGACACCAGAGAGGAAGCTACAGGGGTAGAGGGCAGTTCCGCCATCGAGGCAGACCTAGGACAAAGGGGGCTCGGGGAGGGAAAGGACCTAGATTCACTCCCTCACAATGAGGTGGTCCCGGTAGTGGGGAGTCTTTACCACTTTCGAGACCATTGGACCTTCAGTCCGTGGGCTCATAGCATAATCTCTGAAGGTTTGGGGTGGAAATGGCCACAAGGTTCTCCTCCTCCACCAGTGACCTTCTTCCAGAAACCCACTCCCATCCTGAAAGAGTACACCACAGAGTTACTCAAGAAGAAAGCAATCAAACGGGTTCGATCACTGAAGTACATTCTCTGCGACAAGTTCCGGATGTTGACTATCTCTCAGGTACGGACCTTACTTCCCCGTGGGGCCGTCACCACCTCTATCGACCTTACCGACACCTATTATCATGTGCCAATAGCTCGAAACTTCTCTCCTTATCTAGGTTTCCGCCTAGGTAGGAAAGCCTTTGCGTTCAAAGTCATGCCCTTCGGCCTCAACATTGCTCCCAGGATATTCACGAAACTGGGAGAGACAGTGTTAGAACAACTCAGGAACCAAGGGATACAGATCATTGCTTATCTGGACGATTGGCTCATTTGGGCCCGGTCGGCCATGGAAGGCAACAGAGCTATGAAGAAAGTACTTCGATTTCTCGCCAACCTGGGATTTCGGGTCAATCTCCAAAAGTCCCGCCTGCAACCATCAGGCCACTTAGGATGGTTAGGCATTCAGTGGGACCTTTCGAAGCACACGCTGTCTCTTCCTTCCAAAAAGGTAAGAGAAATAGCTTCCAAGATCAAGAATTTTCTCAAACACAAATAGGTGTCCAGAAGAGCCTTAGAAAGAATCCTCGGCCTTCTCCAATTCGCTTCAGTAACAGATCTCTTATTAAAAGCCAAACTCAAAGACATCAATCGAGTTTGGAGAAAGAGAGCTACAGTACCTTTTAGAGACAAGGTCTCAAAGATCCCCTCTGTCTTGAAAATGAGACTACGCCCATGGTCCGAACCGAAGAACCTCTCCAAATCGGTTCCTCTACAATTCCCACCTCCACAAGTGACATTCCATACAGACGCGTCTCTAAGTGGATGGGGGGGTTACTCCGAACATCAGATGTTTCAGGGCTCTTGGTCACCCGCCATGAAACAGTCCCATATCAATGTTCTCGAAGCCATGGCAGTGTTCTTGACCCTGAAGAGAATCTCTCCTCCGAGGTTGACCCACATCAGAGTAGTGTCAGACAGCACAGACGTAGTACACTGCGTCAGCAGAGGCGGATCCAAGTCACCCAACCTGAATCAGATCCTGGTCACTATCTTCGCATGGGCAACAGAAAAGAACTGGTTCCTGTCAGCAACTCACCTAGCGGGAGTCCAGAATGTGAGAGCGGACTCACTATCCAGGACGAAACCACTGGAATCAGAATGGTCTCTAGACATAATTTCATTCCGGTGGATACTCAGGCTGGTTCCGGGCCTCCAGGTAGATCTATTCGCAACTCAGATGAATCACAAACTTCCTTGTTATGTGACCCCAACCCTGGACCCTCAGGCTTATGCCATGGACGCATTAACCCTGGATTGGAACCATTGGAAGAAGATTTACCTATTTCCCCCAGTGAATCTTCTAATGAAAGTTTTACACAAACTACGCTCCTTCCGGGGGGCAGTGGCTTTAGTACCACCTCACTGGCCAAAGAACAGTTGGTTTCCTCTCCTTCTCGAGTTGAAACTCCGTCCCTTCCGGATCCCGTTCCCCAAACTGACCCAAGTAATCCAAACTCACTGTGTCAGATTCCTCAAGGATAGCCAAAACTCTAACTTTGTGGACTACACGAAGTTTGCAGCTCGTAAAGACGCGAACATTGACCTGGAAAACGTTCTCTTCATCGAATCAGACAAAAGGGACTCGACAATTCGTCGATGTGATTCGGCCGTTAAGAAACTAGCAGATTTCCTAAGAATTCAGACCATACTTGTATGTCTCCGAATTTAGCCATCTCTTTCTTGAGGTTCCTATTTGACAAAGGCCTAGCAGTTAGCACTTTAACCACCATCAAGTCAGCTTGGAAGAAGATCTTCCTTGTTGAGTTTAACATTAACCTAGCTGATTCTTATTTCTCATCTATTCCAAAAGCGTGTGCTAGGCTTCAACCTTCGGTTCGGCCACAAAAGGTCTCTTGGTCTCTGAACGATGTCCTAAAACTTGCGACGGACAAGGACAATGAATCCTGCTCTTATATCACTCTTCTTAGGAAGACTTTATTTCTAATGGCTTTGGCCTCAGGTGCTAGAATATCAGAACTAGCAGCTCTCTCACGAAACCCGGAAAACATAGAGTTCCTCCCTTCAGACGAAGTACTCCTTTCTCCAGACAGAGCTTTCCTAGCTAAAAATGAGGATCCGCAAAATAGGTGCTCCCCTCGGAAGATTATCCCTCTTCCCCAGGATCCTTTCTCTGTGTCCAGTCACTACTCTCAGGGCCTTTTTAGCTAGAACTGCCACCCGCTCGACTGGCTCCTTGGTTATCTGGGAACAAGGAGGTACTATTTCCATTCAAGGTATCAGACAACAAATCCTCTACTTCATTAAACATACTAATCCGGAATCATTTCCCCATGCTCATGATATACGGTGAGTAGATACCTCCATCAATTACTTCCAGAACAGGGACTTTGATGACCTTAAAAAATATATGGGTTGGAAATCTCCTATGGTTTTCAAACGCCACTATCTAAAGAACTTACAGGCCCTTAAATACCCGACGGTTGCAGCGGGGAGTCTTATCTCTCCCCATTAATCTCTTCTTCTTCCTTTCTTCCATCTCTTCTCTTCTCCCTCCTACCCGCCACTCACACCACGTCGCCACTCTCCTGGGTAGTTTGTTAGCCCTATGATATTTACCATGTTTAATTCCTATGGTTTAACTGTTATTGTATTTACCGTTCCTTTAATGTTTAGATATGCTTAGACATGTAAGGTTTGATGCCTTTTGCGTTTCGACACTCAGTTGATTCCTTGTCTTCATATTTATTTAGCCTTACGTTCCCTATGTCATTTGGCTAGTTTGTAATTTGATGATTACTTACATTATTATATTATTATTGTCTTACATGGTGTTTGTATTCTCCTCATTATGTTATTACTTTATTGGGCTTAGAAGGCATTCTATGTTACAATTTCACCGGCCGTCACAGGTCGACCCAGAAAAGGGATTTTGACGAAGCAAAAATCTATTTCTGGGGAGAGACCTGTGACGCCCGGTGAAACCCTTCCCGGTTATTTTTCTACGGACCCACCCTTTCCTTGCCAAGCCATATGTTCTTGCAGAAGGATGTCCTAGAGGGCGTTCGTGTTAGGTGTCGGTGGCGTGGTCCAAGTGTGGTTTCTAGGGCCTTTGTCACGGCCCTTCCCTTTGATGAAGGAATTATCTAAATGGAAGACAGCCTGTGAATAGTGGTTTTCACACGCCCTTGATGTATACACGACACCCACAAGGTGCTCACGCGAGGGTAGTAACCTCTGCATTCCATGCTTTTATCTTTCTCTGGTATATTTGGAAGATTTATATCAGAAAAGTGTAAAGAAGGACCTTTTCACCGGGCGTCACAGGTCTCTCCCCAGAAATAGATTTTCCTTCGTCAAAATCCCTTTTTTATTACAGTTACTCCGCTCCTCCTTCTCCAGTGGATTTTGACTGGGGAAGGGAGGGCGCAATACTTATTTTATGTTGTTCCCTCGGTGGTCCTCTTCGGAGTTCCTCCCTAGGGAATTTTCTGTTACATAATTTATTTCATTTTTCCTCAGTTAGCTATACAGTTTTCTTCGTTCAACTAAGAGTGCTGACGAAGCAGAGCTGGTCTGTTCATGCCTGGGGAATGAGCTGTCATCGCTGCCCCTCAGAGGACGTCATCATGGGCGTCATCCCTTCTCTTAGAAGTACGCCCGTGACAACATAATCAGCACTTCAGATCATCTTAGAACGCTAACAGGAGGTTTACTTCCAGGGGTTGGACAACTTTCCCTTTCGAGGGAAAGTTTCCTCCCCAGTTGTGAGGCTGTTTCTCCCTTCTGAAGGAGAACTTCCCACATCTTAATCACTTCATTGACTCCGACTGTTGTTACTGCCTTCGCCTAGACTACTCTCCCCCCCCTGCTGAGTCTCTCTTCCTTCAGGGGTGGAGCATAGTCTTAGGCAAGTCTCTTCTGCAAAGTGATCATCTCTCATTCGCGAGAGGGGCTACTCATAGAGACTCCTCTTTGAAGGATCGCTACTGCTGAAGGTCAGCTTGCTGATCCACCGGCCCTCATGGGCGTCATCATGGGCATCATCCCTTCTCTCAGAAGTACGCCCATTGCAACACCTGATCAGCACTTCATCTTTGAGGAAAGGTTATTTCCCCCTTCCAAGTGAGAACTGCCTGCATCTTACTCACTTCACAGACTCTGACAGCTGCTGCTGTCTTCGCCTAGACTACACTCCCCCCTTGCTGAGTCTCTCTTCCTTCGGGGGCGGAGCATAGTCTTAGGCAAGTCTCTCCTGCAAGTGATCACCTCTCTCGTTCACGAGAGGGGCCACTCATAGAGACTCCTCTTCGGAGGAGCGCTACTGCTGAGGGTCAGCTTGCTGGTCCACCGGCTCTTATGGGCTCCATCAGTTCCTGATTGTCCTGCCAGCTGATCTGCTAACCTACCAGCGCAACCTTACGCTGCATTTAATCGTTGGATTTCAGTCCTTGGCTCTTCTATGGATCGTTCCTGCTTACCAACAATCTCCTGCACCTGCGCACCAGTGCTTTTCTACATGCCCGTGCTCTTATGCGCGCCATTGCTTCCGCATGCGCCCGCAGTCTTCCGTGCACGTGCCAGCACCAACAGTCTTCCACACTCCCACGCCAGCAGTCTTCCGTGGGCGTGCGACAGCAGTCTTCCATGTGCGCGTGCCACCAGTCTTCTGCGCGCACGCACCACCAGTCTTCCGCCGCGCGCACCAGCCCCTCTTACGCGTACGTGCGCCACGCCATCGCGTGCCCATGCACCCACCCTTGCACAGCCAGTCACACACTTCTGCGCATTCTAGGGAGACTGCACAAAACCCTACAATGTGCCATACTGCGCTCCAGCGCTCACCTGGCACCCTCCTGCTCACTTGCGCTCTCAGATCCAGCGCTCGCCAAAGCGCAGACTCTTCACAAAGAGCCAGCGCTTGCCTGTTCGCCAGCACTCTTCTGCGCTCTCCTGCACTCTCAGACCAGCCTTTTTTCTGTTCAGTTGCGGTCTCAGATCCAATGCGCCAGCTCTTACCAAAGAGCCAGTGCTCGCCAATACACCAGCTCTTGCCAAAGAGCCAGCGCTCACCTGCACACCAGCGCTTGCCTGGCTTCCAGCTCTCTTCTGCGTATTCACCGAAAACTGTGCTTCAGCACAAACTGAGCACCACTGTGTGCCATTGCTCCAGTACTCTCCGGCACACTCGCGCAATAGGCGCATAACATGGCCGCCAGGAAAAGAGGAATAAGGCTTCACAGAAAGATTCAAGATCGCGATGATTCCATCTTCCAAGGGGAATCAAAACGGGGAATCCTTGTTCCCTGTCTCTTAAGTTTTTTCTTGACAGTACCACCGTCAGCAAACAAGAAAGCATCCACAGACTGATCGCTAGATCACTGTGTGCTGATGGCTAGTTCACTGTTTGCTGATCAATAGCTCACCGATCACCAGATCGCCAATTGCTAGCTCAGCTCTGATCATTGACCTCTAGTCCCTCCAATGACTAATGATCTCTGATTGCTAGTCAATAACCAGTCATCAGCTTGCTGATCACTAGAGCACCGATGGGCAGCTCATCTTTCTTCGATCACCGAACTCAGCTCGCTGATCTTTGGCCAGCCCATCGTCAGCTTGCTGATCTCTGGCCAACCAGGAGGGACCATAGTCAGCTTACTGATCTCTACCCTCACCGATCACCGGCCCGCGATCGATCGCTGATCATCAATGGCTTACCATCACCAAGTGACTATCATTAAACCATTCTGCTGTCTCTCAGGGCTCTCAAAGTAGATTACCAACTCATTATCGCCAACCTACCTTGGCTGACTGATCAGACAGATGAAGTTACCATCTTCGGCTCACAGACCACCGATTCACCGATCATTGACAATTCCCCAGCAGTTCCTGACTCGGACTTACTAGTCAACCTCTGCCCATAGTTCCCTAGATCAGAAGGTATACAACACACTTCTCTCTACTGGCCGTTCGCCATCACACCAATCCATTAAAGTGATCGACAAACGATCGACAATCCTCATCAGCGGCGTGTCGACAGGGGACTACTTGTGAGCACTCTCCAACTGCACAGTAACCACGATACCCAACTGTTAACCATTGATTAACTTTCGCCAGACTGATTCTACTCTAAGGAATAGCATCAATCCCATCAATCCCAGCGTCAACAATCTCCCGTGCGAAAGGATCCGCAAGGAGCTGTCCCTTTGTGTCGATGTCCACACCATGTTGGAGTTCAGGCAAAGGCTAAGACCTCAGGTCTTCATTTGCACTCTGGACCTAAAGGACACATACGTCCAGGCCCAAACCATCCATCTAGGAGGGATTGAAGATTCAGTCTAGACAAACAAGAAATACCAGTTCAGGGCACTGTGCTTTGGTCTTTCCACTACACCCATCCTGATCTCACAGGATTGGCTTCTGTCTCCCCTGTTTCTGGACGACTGACTGACCTTAGCAGATTCGGTGGCAACCTTGCTATAGCACCGGACCTTCTGAAGTCTTTTTTTACCAAGATCTAGTGAATAAGGTAAACCTGTGGAAGTCTTCCCTGCTTCCTCTCAGAAGACTGGTGTATCTGGGAACGATTCTAGACACCAATCTCCACAAAACTTTCTCAAAATGAGAAGAACTCCCAGCCCAGAGTGACTTGAGTCCGATTGGAATCAGGCCCTCGATCCCCCAGACATTCTGACCCCCTTGGGACCAGAAGTTTGGACGAACTTCAAGGGATGGGTGTCAGTCGAGAATCTACAGAGTGGTATAACCTTCTCATCCTTCCCCACCCGTCGGACATGATGCTGTGCTTAGAACACATCAAAAGAACAGAGAAGGGACCATAGTGCTGCACCACACAACCTCAGCACTCTGGACAGAGTCCGAAAGTACCTTGACTTGAATCTCTTAAGAGATGGACCAACTTTCCAGTAATTCAGCAGCCTCATTGGTTCCTAACAGACCACTCAGTGATGTGATGGGCGACAACACCTCACACCACATAGAGGCTCACAGCGACAAGCAAGAAGGAACTTGCTTGCAGCCTCTTACCAATTAACATTATAAACACTAAGATGGGCCAAAGTCTGTTTGGTGCCACTATCAGCCCGCTTCATTCCAGACTAGAAGAATGTGCTCGCTGACAATCTGTGCACAGCATCTCAGGTAAGGTATACCGAATGGTCTTTGGATCATCTTGTAGCTGACAAAGTCCCGACTTTACGGGGTCCTCCAACTAGGGATCTGTTCGCAACGCCCCTGAACCTCAGGCTGCCATTACTCCCCAGCCCTAGACCCCAAGGCTCTCTGGCAAGAAACATGCCAACAACGGTGGGTACAACAATGACATTTACGTCTTGTCCCTGTTTTGCCTGGAGAAGGGCACTCAGGAAGGCTAGAACATCGGTCAGCCTCTCAAAGACTCTCATAGCTCCGCCATGGCATTACGCAGAACGGTTTCCAAACCTTCTGCAGCTCCTGATAGTCTCCAAGAGAACCCTCTCCACATCACAGACAACCACACTCCGACACCTACCACAAGCTATAGCTTTGCTATGATTGTACGCCTGGAGACTACCCAGTACCTCCTCTCACAGAGGCTTTTCACAATAAGTTGCGAAAAGTTTGTCTAGATATCTGGGGAATTCATCAGCATCAGTCTACCAGGCTGTATAATGTCTTGTGTGGTTAGTGTCATGGGAAAGTGTTTCTTTCCACTCATACCTCTATTCCAGCAATAGCGGAATCCTTGAGTACAGTATATGCAAGAGGAAAAGACCCCTCTTTTCAGTTTTAACAGATAAAGACAATCACTTTGTGGAGGATTAATTTTTTTTTTATTTTTATTTATTTTTTGTTTGCCAAGTGGAGGATTAATTTTTTTTTTTATTTTTATTTTTTTTTTGTTTGCCAAATTCAGAGAGAGAGAGAGAGAGAGAGAGAGAGAGTTTTAGCGAGCGATAGGTAGTTAGTGTATTGATTGTTTGTTGTGAGAAAGACTGTTGGTATAAATGAGATTGTTTGTTTATGTTTAGCTAGGTTAGGACAGTGGTAAATGTTTCAGAGCTAATGCTTTTTTTGATTGACTGCGACTTGAGGCAGTTGTGTGTGCGCATGCTGGATTTAGATATTTATTTGATTTGACCAGTGTTGGAAGTGATTGTTTATTTTTTTGAGTAAGTACAGTTTGTTTATATTTGCTAGGAATGATTCTGAATAATAGAAAGTTTATTATTTATCTTTTATTATAGTGCGATAGTTTAGTTAGCTAGGAGTGTTTGCAAGTGTTTTGGTTTTTATTTTCAGGCCGTGATTCCTCCTTGGAATTACTTATTCCTTTTAAGAACAACATTTTGTTTGATTGAAGATAGTGTAGATGGCCTGGATTGTTCTAAAGGGTTTCTTTTTGACTGCTCTTTGAAATGAAAGACCTATTGATCACTGGACTTTGAATTTGTTTTGGATCTGTTTATTGCAGCTGATGATGCTTATGATGATGAGGACGACTTATTGGAATGGAAATTTGAATACACTGTCAGGTTAAGAGGAAAAGATTGATTGTGCATTCAGTCGAATTGACTGAGAGTCAGTGTTGCCATAGTGTGGCGTTGCAACCTAGTTATGGCAGTGAGCTTTAAAGGACTGTTAGTCCTTGTGTGGATGAAGGTGTCCACACACATATTTTATGTTCAAGTGTTTTTGTATGCTGGTTTTTGTTGGTGTTAAGTTTTTGTGATTTATTTTGAGATTTTATTGAATACAGTTTATTTTAGTATTAAGTGATTACTATAGTTTTAAGGTTATAGTTACAAGTGTGGTTGCTGGTGTTTTCTTTTGGTTAGAATATTCTAGACTTTAAGGAAATATAGTTTTAAGGGAATGTTTAGTTTTTTTACCTTTTGTTAAAGAGTCTGGTTTAGATAATGTAAGGGGAAAGTTTGTTTTGTTGAAACAATTGTCAGTAGGTGTGATTCAGGGTGTGGGGCTTGTTTCTGAAACATCCTGCCACAACTCAAAGTTGAGCCTTCATCTTCAAACTGAAAAGAAGGGACATCCTCTCATTGCTAGACCTTTCCTAACTCGTATGACTTACAAGTTGCCTTTCCCTAATCGGAATTGAGACCTTCCTTTCGGAACATGGTTCAAATTCTCCGGTCTCTAAAGAGACCTCCTTATGTTCCTCTTCACCAGGCAACAAATTTTCACCTGGTTTAAGAAGATAATGTTCCTACACACTCTGACAGCAGCCATACGAGTCAAGGAACTTCATGGTCTCTCTTTCAACATCGCCCATTAATGAGAAGGGCGAGAGGCAACATTCAGTTTCGTCCCCGAGTATGTCGCCAGACACAGTCTCCAGAGGTGACGGATCGTACACAAGTCTCCACTCGGTAATGAACTATCCAGATCATGCGTTGCCATACCCAGGGTAAGGTATGAGACTCTACCTTAAGAGAACGGCAACAGCCCACCCGGGTCCCTTTTCTTGTCATCAGCCCTGGGAGAGACTAAAGGAGGATCACCAAAACATCATTCCTGCTGGATTTACAGTCACCAATTATGCCCCGAATCCAGAGTAACATGACGACTCACGATGTTAGGGGCATAGCTATGCCCCTGACCCTTCTAAGCAGATTACTGCGTGACGCAGGTTTCTCCTCCAAGACGTGACCCACAGGAACTCAATACGATCTCTATCGGTCCTCATGTGCCTGCACTCTTCGTCAGCACAGGAAGGACCAAAAGGAGGGTCACCAAGAACACCATATCAGCATGGATTTGCAAGGTCATAGACCATGTACTAAATCCAGACCCTCCTCCTTCACGTCGCCCCAGAGCTCATGATGCCAGGAGCATAGCTACGTCCCTGGCATTCAAGAGAAACTTCTCAGTGACGCAGGTTCTTCAAGCTGGGGTGTGGAAACATCAAACTACGTTCACATCCCCCTACCTGCAAGACGTGACCCACAGGAGACTCGATACGTTTTCTATCGGTCCTGTGGTGGCTGCACAACAGCTGGTTTAAGACCTCAAGCTCCTTATTGGACAAGTACCAGAAGGTTGAGGGCATTGTTACTCGGTTTTATTCTGCTTGAATGAAAAGGTTTGACTGGCTCTTATTCTTTTCTTCATCCTCCCCTCTCTTGGGGAAAACAGCATCCTGGGTTCTCTGCACAAACTGACCTCAAACCACTGCAGGTAAACCATGGTCCCTTGTGTACCTAGTAATAAAACTAATACAGTACTGTTGCGTCCCTATACCCTAGGGAGGTGGTATTGGGAAAGTCTTGGTTACAACAGTTTTTAAACATTAAACTTACCCGCTGGTTATATAGAAATAGCTTTAGTCTCTGACGTCCGACAGAAATTAAAAAACTCGCGGCAATCGTAGATAGAGTTGCCAGGTGTACACTAGCGTCCTCACGGGAGATAGACCGAACCATTCCATACTTTACCAGATCCTCTCTGCCGCCATTGCTGGCAACATCGTTTGGAATTTACTCGCTAACTACCTTGGATTTTGGACAGTTATCTTGGTGATGTACAATGTTTTTGGTTATTGGCTTTCGCTTATTGGATTTCGCTTTCGGATTCTCTTGAATACTTATTGATTTGAATTACTGTACTTGGATTATTTTGACCCTTGCTTGTTTTTGATCTCTCTGTTTAACTTTTCAATATGGCTGACCCCTCTCCTTCATATAGGAAGTGTGTGAAAGGGTGTAAGACTCAGCATCCTAAAGCCGGTGTAGATCCTCATTCAATTTGTTTTAAATGTAGAGGTAAAATTTGTGAATTGGGGGATCGATGTGAAGAATGTGTTTCATTGTCTGAAAGTGAGTGGCTGGCTTTTGACCGCTACTCTCGTAAATTAGAGAGAGACAGAGTTAGGCGTAGTTCTTCTCGATCTAGAGAATTATCCACTTCCCGTATCATTGAACCTAATCCTTCCCCTGTAGTGGTAGATCCAGTTCCCAATACTGTTTCATCTGAACCTACACTTAAAGATATGATGACCGCAATTCAAACCCTTGGAGTAAGGGTAGAATCGCTCGCGGCGGACAGAAACCAGCTCATGTCCGACGTTAACCCGTTAAAAAGTGTTAGTGTTAAAAGTGCAATTAATGTGTTCAGTGATGTGGAAGGTGCGTCTCCTTGAGCCTGTTGTTCACCTATCCTTAGACCTCTTTCAAGCTCCCGAACCCCTGGAAGAAGTAATATCGATCGGTGAAAGGGAACGAGAGGCGTTATCGCTCGCGCAGACGTCCCCTCGAGCGTACCTGTTGTCGCATCGCAGGACGCTCACCCTCACCATGGGAAAGGTGAGGTTAATTTGTTATCTCCATCTTCGGATGACGCTACGCACAGCAAGGGCTGGCGTCATGCTTCCAGACCTCTTAAGAGGAAAGGGGATGTAGTGGCTCAGCGTCGCGATTAGTCGCCGCAAGCGCCTGGTTGTAGCCATTGGGACAGTCCAGAGCGTTTCCATTTGTCTGTCGAAGGTTCTCCTGCGAAACATCCTGATAGGATGTCAGAAGTTGATAAAGGTTTAGTTCAGACTGATACGGATCTTGTTCCTGAGTCTGGTGTTAAGGTACATGCACCGCCGCTTCCGTCAGACTGGTTTCCGTCTTCTGAAAACTTGGAGTGTTATGTAAGCGATAAGGAAGGCGAGTTCGCGAACAAAGTTTTTTCACCTGTGTCACCGCATGTTGATCCTAATTGGACTATGCTGCAAGACATGAAGCAGCAGCTCTTATCTTTTATGCAGTCTTATCAGCCTGCTGTTAGCAAAGCAGTGGTTCGTCATGATTCCGATCATGATGCGTTGTCGCACAGGCGGGAACCAGCAAACGCAATGTTGAACAGCGTGATAAGGCTTCTGTATCTCATCGAGTTCCTGCTTCTCTTGATATCAAGCGTCAATCGGCCAAGCGTGACATCGAGCGTCAACCTTCCAAGCGCGACGACAATCGCCAGGTAGCTAAGTGTGACGCCGAGCGTCAAGCAAAACGTGATGTCGAACGTCAAGCAAATGTCTGTCAGTCAGATGCTGTTCGACATGCAGTCAGACGTGAAGTCGAGCGCAAGATTAGCGAACGTCATGTTGACAGCCATACCGAACGTCTTGATCGCGCGCACCGCAGTGCTGATTCTTATGTTCGCGAGCGATAGCTTTCTGAACAGGATGCTGCTACGGCGGTTTGAATTTTTACGGAGGAAGAACCGGATGATAATTTTTCTCCGAATGAGCCCTTGGATGTTGTCTCGGAGGAAGAAGAGAATAAGATACCTCAACACTCTGTCGACCTCAAAAAGATTATGTTGGTCTTTACGGAGTTATTTCCGGATCATTTTGCTCCCGTTGCCCCACGTTCACCTCCTTCGGAGTTTACCTTAGGAGAAACAGCAAGAACATCGCTTTTTACTAAGATGGTACTCTCTCGTTCCTCAAAGAAAGCATTGAAGTTAATGGGTGTTTGGATGCAATCTAAAAAAGACCTAGGCAAAACAGGCTTCGCTTTTCCCCCGGCCAGAAAAAAAGTTCTCGGCTTGGGAGTTCCTGCCTCTGCCCAAGGCGACTTCTCAAGCCTAGTAGACTCTCCTTGTCGTTTGGCCATGAGAAGGACTAAGATCTTATGGTCGATATCCGAGTTTGATCATCTCCTCAAAGGTATCTACAGAGCATTCAAAGTGTTCAACTTTCTCGATTGGACTCTGGGAGCCTTGGGGAAGAAAGTTTCTGCACTGAAGGATTCTGAAACTGGTAACTTTATACATGTAATGTCGTGCATGGATAAAGCAGTTAGAGATGGCTCGAATGAGTTAGCAGCCCTGTTCACAGCCGGGGTCATTAAGAAAAGAGCAACTATGTGCTCTTTTCTTTCTATGGGGGTCACTCCATTCCAGAGGTCAAAATTGCTCTTTGCACCTCTTTCTCCTTCTCTATTCCCGCAGGAGCTAGTAAAAGAAGTTGCTACCGCCTTGACCCAGAAGGTTACTCACGACTTAGTCTCCAAGACAGCAAGGAAGGTTCTTCCAACTTCCTTCACCACCCGTAGACCGAAGGAAGATACAGTACTTCCTTTCCTCACGTATCACAGCCATTTCGTGGAAAGTCCGTCGGTAGGGGTAGATTCAGACTTGATGGGAGAAGGTCTAGAAGGAGTGGTTCTTGGTCTGGCCGAAGCAGTCTGACTCCTTTCGCCTTCAGACAGCAGTGGGGGCCAGGCTAAACAACTTCTGGCAAGCCTGGGAGAGAAGGGGAGCAGACCCTTGGTCCGTTCATGTTTTAAAGGAGGGTTACAAGATCCCGTTCATTATGAAACCTCAGTTAGTCTTAGACCCTGTGGATCTCTCTCCCAGATACAAGGAGTCGAAGAGGCAGGCTATGCATCTTCAAATGTCTCTCTTGCTCGAAAAGAAGGCAATAGAGAGGGTGCGGCACTTAAAATCAACAGGATTTTACAACCGCTTATTCCTGGTTCCCAAGAACTCGGGGGGGATGGAGACCAGTCCTGGACATAAGTATCCTCAACGACTATGTTCAGAAGACAAAGTTCTCTATGGAGACTCAGAAAACTGTGCTTGCAGCAGTAAGGAAGGGCGACTGGATGGTCTCGTTAGACCTCCAAGACGCTTACTTTCATGTCCTGATCTATCCAAGTTTCAAGCGTTACCTGATGATCATGTACAGGAAGGTGGTCTTCCAGTCTTGGGCCTTGTATTTCGGCCTCAGCACCGCCCCTCTAGTCTTAACAAAGATCATGTTGAATGTGGCGAGTATGCTCCATTCAAGAGGCATCAGAGCCTCCTTGTACCTGGACGATTGTCTCCTAAGAGCTCCCTCTTTCAATCGCTGTCTGGAGGATCTGCGTCTGACATTGAGTCTGTCAGAAGAGCTAGGACTTCTTGTGAACTCAGAGAAGTCCCAATTGATTCCAACCCAGAAGATTCTCAATTTAGGGATGGAGATTCGGAGTCTGGCTTTTCAGGCTTTTCCGTCACCTTCAAGGATACAGCTAGCTCTCCTAAAACTTTGTGCTTTTCTAAAGAAAAACGTTTGTTCAGTAAGAGAGTGGATGAGTCTCCTGGGAACCCTCTCTTCACTAGAACAGTTTGTTTCTCTGGGAAGACTAAACCTACGGCCTCTTCAATTCCATCTCAATTTCCATTGGAACAAAGAGGACAGCCTCGACACGAAAAGCATTCCCCTTACGGAACCGATAAGAAAGTGTCTCCAGTGGTGGAACAACCTAAGCAGACTTCAGGAAGGTCTCTCATTAGAGCAAAAGAGCCCAGACCTTGTGTTGTTTTCCGACGCCTCGGACTTGGGATGGGGAGAAACACTGGGAAAGTCAGAGATCTCAGGTCTGTGGACTAGGGAACAGGGGAGCTTCCACATCAATCAAAAGGAGCTGTTGGCAGTCCTGTTGGCTCTTAAAGGTTTTGAGAAGTTAGTGTTAAACAAAATAGTACAAGTCAATGCCGACAACACCACAGCATTGGCATACATAGCAAAACAAGGCGGAACTCACTCAAGGTCACTTTACGAAATAGCAAGGACTCTTCTCATGTGGGCAAAAAAAAAGAAAGGTATCCTTGTTTACAAGATTCATACAGGGAGAGAAGAACGTGATGGCAGACAGCCTCAGCAGGAGGAATCAAGTTCTTCCCACGGAGTGGACGTTGCATCTGGATGTATGCGAGAAACTTTGGCAGATTTGGGGTCGTCCACTCATAGACCTGTTCACGACCTCAAAAACGAAAAGGCTGGAGACATATTGCCTACCAGTTCCGGACCTCGAAACGACACACAGACGCGTTCCTGATGGATTGGTCTCACCTGGATGTGTACGCGTTCCCTCCATTCAAAGTGCTGTACAAGGTGTTACAAAAGTTCGTGTCTCACAAGGGAACCAGGTTGACTTTAGTGGCTCTCTTCTGGCCGTCAAGAGGTTTGTTCACAGAGGTACTGGAATGGATGGTGGATGTTCCAAGAAGCCTGCCATTGAGAATAGTTCTTCTCAAACAACCTCACTTGGCAAGAAACCATCTAAACCTCCAAGCTCTATGTCTGACTGCCTTCAGTCTATCGAAAAACTCCCAAGGTCTAGAGGATTTTCGAAGGAGGCAGCTAAGGCTATCGCTAGAGCAAGGAGGTCTTCTACCATCAAGGTTTATCAGTCCAAGTGGGAGGTTTTTAGAGAGTGATGTAGAGCTAAATCAGTTTCTTCATCCAGTACCTCTGTAACACAAATTGCTGATTTCTTCTTAGACCTTAGAAAAAAGCACAACTTTTCCTCCTCGACCATCAAGGGGTACAGGAGTATGCTGACAGCTTTCTTCAGACACAGGAATTTAGATCTCTCAAATAATAAAGACCTTCAAGATCTTCTCAGATCTTTTGAGTCTTCTAAGAAGCATCAACAAAAATCACCAGCCTGGAATTTAAATAGTTTTAAAATTCCTCATGAGTGACAGATTCGAGCCTTTACACTCGGCTTCTTTTAAAGGTCTGACTTTGAAGACTCTTTTCCTAATAAGTCTGGCAACAGCTAAGAGAGTCAGTGAAGTTCACGCTTTTAGCAAGAATATTGGCTTCAGAAACGGAAAAGCCATATGCTCCTTTCAACTTGGATTCCTGGCCAAAAACGAACGTTCTTCTCATCCATGGCCTAAATCTTTCGAGATTGCTAACCTCTCTGATATGGATGGTGAAGAGTTGGAGAAAGTTCTGTGTCCTGTTAGAGCACTGAAGTTCTATCTGGGCAGAACTAAAGATTTAAGAGGCAGTTCAGAAGCTCTTTGGTGCGCAGTCAAGAAGCCTGCGTTACCTATGTCTAAAAACGCCCTATCATTTTTTATAAGACTTTTAATTAGAGAGGCTCACACACACTGTGGTGAGGCAGACCTTAAGCTGCTAAAAGTAAAGACTCATGAAGTTAGAGCTGTGGCAACTTCTGTAGCTTTTAAACAAAATTGTTCTCTGCAAAACATCATGGATACAACCTTTTGGAGGAGTAAATCTGTATTTGCCTCACATTACTTGAAACGTATTCAGACTCTTTATGAGGACTGCTACACTTTGGGACCATTCGTAGCAGCGAATGCAGTAGTAGGTGAAGAATCTACCACTACGTTCCCCTAATCCCTAGTACCCTTTTTCTTCTCTTGAAACTTGTATATATTTTTATGGTTGTATGTGGAGATTGGTTGACAGCCTTCCGCAATCTTTGATTTAGTCAGGTGGTCATTTTGTTCCTTGAGAGCGCTCGGAACAAGGGTATTAGTTGAGGTCCTGTCAGCATAGAGGTTATTACACGTTTGACAGCTCCTAGAGATCTTCAGCCCCCTGGGTGGACCGCTGGATCTCATAAGGATAGCAGACACAATGAGGCAGAGAATCATTGAAGTCAGCTTCCTTAACAGGTATGAACCCTTAAGCTTGTTTTAATTAACTCTTAAGTAATATTCCAACAATGTTGCTGTCTCTAACTCTCCACCAAGGGTGTCAATCAGCTATTTTTATATAACCAGCGGCTAAGTTTAATGTTTAAAAATGATATTTTCATAATAAAAATTTTTTTTGAACATACTTACCCGCTGGTTATATAACTTTTATTCCCACCCTCCTCCCCTCGAGAGACCTATGGGCATGGAAGATCTGGTGAAGTATGGAATGATTTGGCCTATCTCCCGTGAGGGCGCTAGTGTACACCTGGCAACTCTATCTGTGATTGCCGCGAGTTTTTGAATTTCTGCTGGACGTCAGAGACTAAAGCTATTTTTATATAACCAGCGGGTAAGTATGTTAAAAAATATGTTTATTATGAAAATATCATTTTTCCTTCCAAAGACTAAGGAATAACTTTACCTGGATGGTCACACTTCTGTATATCTCAACACACAGCTTGCGTAGGCCGCGGACCTTGCGTAGCAAGGTTTTAACGAGGTGCAGGGACTCCTTATTGTTGAGTACTGACATACTCAGATAAGGAGCCCCCGGATAAAGCCATAAACCAGATTGGCAGGGACGTCCACCCTTCCAAATGGGTGACTCACCCCTAATAAATAGCGTGGTTTGTATTCCAGTTACGGAACAAATGACAAATTCGTAGATAATTTGTATTTTTCCTAACTATACAAATCTTAGTTATTTATACAAACTTGCCCGCCAGCCTTATCCCCCTTGAAGTCCTACCTCCAAGCAAAGTGAGCTAAATCACAGGTGTGCGAGTGAAAGTCGTAGCAAGCTACCCCCCCTACCCCCCACTAACTAGTGGTGTACAGTAGGTAGTTAACCCTCACTAAATTTTAATGGCTCGTCATTTCAGCTCCGCCGAAAGTAATACCCCTGATAAATAGCTAAGGTTTTTATAGTTAGGAAAAATACAAATTATCTACGAATTTGTCATTTTCATTCCAGTTCATTTCCCCTGGCAGGCCTTGCCTGAATTAGACAGTAGTTTTCTCGCTAGCGAGAAAGCGTTTAATGACAACTCCTTCGAGTAAGCGGTTGATGGCAATCTATGTCTGGTCTTTTTGAAAGCAAACCCCCACATACGAGACTTCACCCTTTTCGGGAGACACTCGTTCCTGAGAAGTTTTACAGAACTTCAATTGGTATTGTTAATACCTCATAAAGGCCGTAAGCCTTCCCGGATCATGCGCTCTATCCAAGACAAAACCCTGAGGTTATTGTCATAAACTCAGGTTCTTCCGTTTGATTGAGTCAGCCGCTCCTGTCATTGTACTTTGGGTACAACGACTAACCGTTTTACACGATAGGCTTCTGAGACTTTTTATTCTACCCTTACAGGGTTATTGTCTCGAACAATTAGTCCCAAAGGAACAGTGTTAGCTTACATTTTAGAATGATACCAACAGCGTGGGAAGCTTTTCTTTACATTTACGAACATTTCAAACCCTGCCCACAGGGAACCAGACATCTTTTTTTGTATATGAACGCTACCTAGCTCCTCCTACAAAGAGGAAGGGCAAATCAAAGAAGAAATGATCACTTCTATAACTGTATATTTTGTTCAAGAACATGTGCGCTCTCATTCTAAAAATCATTACAGCTAGTCAACGATCAAAAATTCCTTGGGCAGTAATGTTGCGATTTGTTGCACATACATTATTCCCGCAACCGGATTCGTTAAAAACGTTTCCTGAAGGCAGAGATTACGCATGCGTTAGCGCAGATGGGCAAGTACACATGCGTGCAAGCGATCTTTCTGCCAATAAAGGCTATATACATCTTGCAATTAGAACTCCGTGCCATTAAGTTGTATAGCTATATCCCTTAATGAAACTAGGTTATTCTGTACATTACTTGGCTACTTTCCTGTAACCATACATACGGCATTTACGTTCTGCCTTCTTATAAGCACTTTCCTTTCTCCCGTTCGGAAGTCTTAGTTTCCTACAACGACTCTGACCGGAAACTTCTAATAAGCATATCTGTCCCTTATTAGGGAACATTCAATACAAATGCTATTTTACCGATTGGAAACGGAGAAGTACGAACGTTTTCGTCCTAAGAAGGAGGAATCTCCGTTACGAATGTTTTCAATGTCCTCCAACTGAGTTCCGGACACGACTTGAAGTCGAGCTATTAGTTCATTATGCATGTTGCATAAGATTTTTCATAACTCTGACCATCCTTTACATTCAGATCTCCCTGGACAATTCTATCCTGTTCGTAATACTAGGCAGGTAGTTAATTCTAATAGCCAGGCTTTCTCCATCACGAGACTCAATACTACGCAGTATTCTAGAAGTTTTATTCCAGCTGTTACCAAGTTGTGGAATGATCTTCCTAATCGGGTGGTTGAATCAGTAGAACTTCAAAAGTTCAAAGTTGGAGCAAATGCTTTTTTGTTGACCAGGCGGACATGAGTCTTTTTATAGTTTATTTATGACATATTTGTTTTTGATGTTGTTAATAGTTTATATATTACATGTCTGTTTTGACGTTGTTACTTATTTTAGAATGCTTTATTGTTAATTTGTTCTCTTCATTTATTTATTTCCTTATTTCCTTTCCTCACTGGGCTACTTTTCCCTGTTAGAGCCCCTGGGTTTATAGCATCTTGCTTTTCCAACTAGGGTTGTAGCTTGGATAGTAATAATAATAATAATAATAATAATAATAATATGCATGTACAGTATGCTTGTCATGCTCACAGTTCAGTGTTACTACTCTGTAGTAGACTTATACTTATTACCCATCCATTAATAGATTAAAGATACGTCTCAATCTCTTCTTGGGGTTGGTTGCATGTGTTCGGTAATTACCGTCCGGTCTCCTGTGCTGAAGGCGATCTCTATGGAAATTCGCTTTTATAACATAAGCTGTACTGATTAACTGGTTTACCGTTGGGTATTGGTCTAATTCGGCCAACCACACTAGATTGGTGGCAGTTGGAGGGAGAACAGGCTCCTCCCCTTCATTGCAAGAACGTGCAAATAGTTGCACGTCTCACATCACCTTGAGATGGGTTTATTGCTATGAAATTCTCCCCCCCCCCACCCCCGCCAGGAGGAACCGCGGATGGTGGGTGTCAGACAAGAGCTTTTGCAAAGAGGCCTATCTTCCCATCTCCCCTCTGGATCTGATGCTCTCTCTAATGCATCAAAAGAGGGGGGTTGAATATGCCGCACCATTCCATCCTCGTCCGCTGGCCCGATTCAGAAAGTTACCAGCATTCACCTCTCTTAGAGAACCATCTAGCAGTAGGAAGCCTCAGATGGACAAAGGACAGCTAGGTACCTCAATCCGCTCACGTCATTCCTGGTAGAGGAATGTGCTTGCAGATAATCTGAGCAGACCACTCAGATAGTGACCTCTTAGTGTCTTTGAATCATCATGTATCGAACAAAGTCTTAACTTTGTGAGGTCCCACTATGGTCATGCTCGCAACGGCCCTGAACTTCAGGCTCCCGCTCGACCGTTCACCAGGCCCTCAAACAAGATGTATTCCAAGATCGGTGGGGCAGCTTAGTGGTGTATGCTTTTTCCCCCCATTCGGTCTTGTGAGAAAGTCCTCTGTCAAATCAGGATAAGCAAGATCTTATCAATGACTCCAATAGCTTCAATATAGCATCCTGCAGAATGGTTCCCGGATGGACCTTCTGCAGCTCCTGATGGGAGTTCCGAGGGATCTACCTCCACGACACAATCTTCAAAGCAGCCACATGCCAACACTTTCCAAACTTTACTTCGACTTCACGCCTGGGACGTCCTACATCTCCTCTCTCATAGAGGCCCTTCGCAATGAGTTGCAGAAAAGATATCTAGGCACCTCAGACACTTTACAGCGTCGTTCTTCCAGGCGAAGTGTTCGGTCCTTTGTGACTGATGTCGTGGAAGGGGATTCTCTCCCATTGATGCCTTTACTTACACAAAGTTTGAGATAACTTGTCCCCCATTGGATCTCAACCTCCTCCTGGGAACGCGGTTCGGGTCCTTCAGTCCCTGAAGGCCCCTCTCTACGAACCTTTATGCCAGGCAGCAGATCGCTTCCTTACATGGAAGATAGGCCTTTCTACTCACTTGGGCTTTGACCAAGAGAGTTAGTGTATTGTATGATCCATCTTCTGATGTCTCCTACTCTAGGAGACAGGGAGAAGTAATCCTTAGCAGCGTTCCTGAGTTGATTGCCATGACTCAAAATCCGAATGTGCTGTACCCTAGGTGCAGCCCATTTCAGATAGAGTCTTCATTAGGTAACCGAAGACGCTTCAACTGGGGTTTTACCCAGTGGGGAGTTTGTGGTGTTACCTTAAAAGAACAACACCAGCTCACCCCTTGTGTTGGCTCTGTTGACCAGCAAGGGGAAGGTCAAGAGGAGGGTCACAAGGATTTCCTTAATCTAGACCCTCCTCCATCCCAAGACCCAGAGCTTGTAACATCAGTGGCGTTGCTACGTCCCTGGCGTTCAAGAAACTACTCTATGGCTCAGATACTGTAAGTGGGCATGTGGAAGAGTTAATCGACTTTCACCGCCCACTACCTGCAAAGACGTAACCCACAGGAACATGGAGACCTTTTCCATCGGTCCTGTGATGGTCGCACAACAAATGGTCTAAACACCTCAGGCTACTTGATGGGGAAGTAACAGAAGGTTGAGGGCTCAGGTTACCCAGGTTAGGCTGGGCTGAATGAGTAAGATTGACTGGTTCCTTTCTTCCTTTCACCTTCTCCCCTCTGGGGAAAACATCTCCGCAAGCCTCAGCATAGCTGACCTCGCCTCGCTGCAGGTAAGACTCGTTTCCCTTGTGCCTCCTAAGTATAGAATAATACTTTGTAATTCTCGACAGAAAATTTACTTTTGAGAAACACATTAGGTCTGTGTCTTCTTCAATAGCACAAAAGATTGGCTTATTGAGAAAGTCTTAAGATTTTCGGTGATCAATCTATTCTGAAGAAGTGGTTTAATTCTTTCATTCTACCCTGTTTCGAGTATTGTTCTCCTGTCTGGCCTTCAGTTGCTGATTCTCATCTTAATTTGTCGGACAGGAACTTACGGTCTATTAAATTTCTTATTCCTGATCTAGATAATAATCTTTGGCACCGTCGTTCAATTAGTTCATAATGCGTTTTGCATAAGATTTTTCATAATTCTGACCATCCCTTACATTCAGATCTTCCCGGACAGTTCCATCTTGTTTGTAATATTAGGCATGCAGTTAATTCTAATAGCCAAGCCTTCTCCATCATGAGGCTCAATACTACACAGTATTCTAGAAGTTTTATTCTAGCTGTGACCAAGTTGTGGATTGATCTTCCTAATCGGATAGTTGAATCAATAGAACTTCAAAAGTTCAAAGTTGCAGCAAATGTTTTTATGTTCAACAGGCTAACGTGAGTCTTTTTATAGTTATATATGAATTATCTGTTATAATGTTGTTATTGTTTTTTAGATTTTATTTTAATTTTTCATTACCTCTTATATCGTTTATTTATTTCCTTCCTCACTGGGCTATTTTTCCTTGTTGGAGCATTTTGGCTTATAGCATCTTGCTTTTGCAACTAGGGTTGTAGCTTGGCTAGTAATAATAATAATAATAATAATAATAATAATAATAATATAGCTTAGCTTGTAATTATAATAATAATAATAATAATAACTGCTCATTAACATAATTTCACCCAGTACTATGGTAGTGACCAACATCCTCCTCCCTCATCTGTGGAATAAAGATGAGGAGATACAAGGGAGGCAGATGGACATCTCAACTTATGAACAAGAAACTATCAACAGGTCTAGTACCCCTCACGATGAGCCAGAAGAGACCTTCAGACCAATTAAAGTGGATCACTCTCAGACCAGTTGCAACGAGTCTGCCTAACACGGCGCATAAGAATCCTAAACTAACTTCTTCCCAGGGCAGAATTCAACAGCAATGAGGGCCATTCCAGTCATGGAGAACCCCTACTAGATTGACCTTAGTATGGAGAGATTTCCAAGACCATGCCCCTTTGGCTAAGTACTGTTTGATAATCTTGAAAATGGTTCCTATAGCCTTCACGAATGTTCAGATCTAGTTAGAGATCTTGGAACGGGTTCTAGTCTGAGATACTAGGATTCACTGCCCCATTCGGGGCCGCTGGTGGATGAAAAGGTCTCATTGGACTAATCCCCCCCCCACTGTTGAATCAGGAAGATTTTCCTTGCGATACCTGGTAGAAGGGCCTTAGTTCTGGATCCAACTATCCTTTACTCTGACCCCTTATCTTCCAGCTAGGTAACAAGCCTACTGGGAGGGTCTCTTTCCCTAGGAATCTAATGCAGGAATGCTATACAGTATTTTACATGGTGATCATATTCTCCTTTTGGCATGAGAAATGGATTTTAGGAGTTTGTACCTGAACTTTTGTGAGCCCGCTTTCCAAAGTCCAGGGATGGTCAGAGCTTTCCATCACGAACTTGTCTATTAAAAAGTCTAGAGATGATCAAAATGCTCCAACAACCCTGCTCACAGAGACTAAGGACTTTCTCCTGTGGTCAGAAGCAAGTTCTCCCTCCTGAACTGAGGACTAACATGAACTTACAGGGGAAGAGTTGCCAATGAAACCCCCCCCCCCCATGATAATAACTCCAGATTCAGGCTAGAAAGATCCCAGGTAACTCTTTCACAATATTGTCTCTCAAAGAGATTCCTGATCATACAAAGAACTGGTTGTTTTGTTCCGTAGAGCAGTGCGAGTTTGTGATAGAACAAATTGCTGAGGCATATCACTCCTCCCTCCTTATTTGTCCTCTAAAGTTCTGACCACTCCGGAAGAAGGTAGTCAGGGACAACTTTTCTCTCCAAGTATAACAATATCAGAAGAACCTTTGCATCCTCAGAAGAAGCGTCGCTAGGGACCCCCCGTGAGCATGTAATACATATTGGTTTGCCGCATCCTCAGCCTTCTGCAAGACTACGCATTAATACAAATTCTCAACTGGTAGATGGGAAAAAACATGCTGTTGAACATTTACCTTAAAAGGGCACATTAAAGTCAGTAGACATCCTTTCAATGGGTGCTATGGTGGCAGACTAATATGAGCTACTGACAGTTTCACAAGATACATGGCAGTTTCCAGCCACAGGACTCATTACAGTACTCTGATATTCTTAGCTAGGAAGACCGCGGAAGAGGAAACGATCTTTATTGGACTTGAAGCGTGGCCTGGGGTTTTTCACTCCCAAGCAAGGTGTGCTTCAAATATCTTTTTTCTTATTGACATACTAAATAATTGTCCTCCTGTTGATTATGTAGCATTTGAAGTTCATACTATTTCACCCTTGGTGAATATTACCTTTTGGGAAACTGAACAGCCTTGCCTCATTACGAGCCGGCTACGGTGTTCCCTGGCGGGGTTCTTAGATCTCTTCTATTGTAATAAGTAACTGTATCAGAGAAGGTTTTATCTCTCAGGAATCAGAAGTTTGCCCTTGCCTCTTTTCGAACCACCAACATTATCCTCTATGATTTAAGATAAACTCTTGCTATTATAGTAATTAGATCTTCCAGAGAGGAAGAGTTTATAACTTCTTGAAGATTTCCTCCCTCCTAAGGAAAACCCCCATATAAATGACTCAGAAGTTTGTATCCGCATAGGAATAAAGTTGAAATTTTATATAATTTTTATTTTTCCTAGTTATACAAACCCGAGTCATTTACCAAAGTTCCTGCCTCAACCATCCTGCAAGTCTTTAACCAGGGGAGTGTTGTGAGGAGACGCTGTGAGCAACCTCCCACTTGCTCCTTGTGCATGCGCTGCATTTACCCAGCACGAAGCATGCCACTAGCAACCAACAACCAAATTTTGTTTGGCTGGTCGTACAAAATATGATTAGTAGTAACCCCATATAAATGTCTCAGGTTTGTATAGCAAGGAAAAAATACAAATTATGTAAAATTTGTAGTATTCATCATTAAATTGCAATCTCCATCATACTTTTGAATTTTTTTAACCGAGAAAAGCAGTGTAACATTGAAATTACTTTTGGCCCTAATTCCAGAAAGGATAATCAAACATATTCTTATAATAAGACTTTGATTTGAGTTTAATTTCCATAATATATATTTACTTTTCTGTTATCTACAGTATTTCAAATCATTGGTAAATATAACTTCTTTGTTTGTGGCCAATTTCTGCAATAAAATGTACATTTTTGTGTAGCTCCTTTATCATAACATTTTGGCAATTTCTTTTGAGTTGACCCTCTTAATGAGAGAATGCCTTGATGAAGTCATTGAGCTTCAGCACGGCATTTCATTCCCGTGCTGAATCTTGGTGACGGGCAAGAGGGCTCTCGAACTTCGGGAAATTGCTCCCCCAGTTCGAATCTAAATTTCTCTCTTTCATCTTTTTCTTCTGCTTAATATTACTTCGACCTTCTCTT
The DNA here is from genome assembly GCF_036898095.1 of Palaemon carinicauda. Classification (NCBI taxonomy): domain Eukaryota; kingdom Metazoa; phylum Arthropoda; class Malacostraca; order Decapoda; family Palaemonidae; genus Palaemon; species Palaemon carinicauda. The sequence goes on along the minus strand of NC_090764.1, from coordinate 65,092,276 downwards.
AATTTTATCAACTTTCTTTCATCTTGCTGTCCTATCTCTATGATTATTATTTTTCTTAGTTATATATATATGTAGATGTATGCATATATATATATATTTATTGTATTTGTTCATTTATTTATTTATCTATTTTTTTTTTCTATTTTATTTAAATGGCGTGGATATTTCCACATTCGTTATTACTGCCTGCTTAGATGAATGGGAGAAGGGATCACGGTTGGGAGGTATTCGCATTCAAAGCTATATATGAGAGTATTGGATGATCTCAGCCATCCCAAAGATGGTTTGGACCTTTTTGGCGGAACTACTCTCAAGGGTTGGGTCATCGGAATCCAGGGGGATCCAATCCTTGAGGTGGGACTCTTGGCTTTTGGCCGGAAGCCCATCATTACAGATATGGGGAGGATGATTCCATATTACTTTGGTCTCAGTCCTAACAGGCGGGTTTAGCTTACACCTGTGCCTCTATATCTGTTTTGATGCTATCCTTCGGGTAGGGTATGGAGTGGACCATCGGGGAAATATACTCTCATTGTGCCGATAGTGGAGAATGCAAATTTCCTTTCCAACGTATGATACTTTCTTATAATTCTCAAGCAGGTACCCCAACAAAACAACAAAAAACCTGAAAATCCCATCCTTAAATATGGACCCTTCAAATACTGACTCCCCATCCCCTGGATTTGCTGACTCCCCCCCGGCACTGTTGACGACTTCTGCTACTGTAATTAAGGAAAACTCTGTTGACGACCTTCGAACTAAAAAGGACCACTCTACTGATGTTAAAAAATCTAGCAATTTGGGTAACACAGGGAAACTACGATTCCTTCATGTTTCCCAAATCCCATTAGAGACAAATTATGATGATATATATAGAGCATTTGAGTGCTATGGATTGATAAAGGAAATAAGGATGAGACTTGGAGATGAAAAATGGGACTCTTGGATATCTTTTGAAAGTCACGATGAGGCGTTTAATGCCATAAGTAATATTAGTAGTATCAAAATTAACGAATTGAACATCATGGGAGCTCTTTGTGATAAGGTCCCAAAGGAATTGGATGTATACAAACCTGCTGATTGGTTTGAAAAAGATAGAAATGTACCCATGCCTTCACAGAGAAAACCCAAACCACCAATGTGGCTCTTAGCTGAACCTAAAGGGATAATAGGGAATTATTTTAAGATATGTAAGTTTATCCAAAAAAAAGTAGGAACCATAGCACCTGGAGATATATCTCGTTTTGGGAAGAACAGTTATCTCATCCATGCCAAATCTTCGACTCAGTCTGCAATACTGTCTAACTTACAGACAGGCAGTGATGAAATTACATTGGAAATGAAACCTCATCTTAATTTTAGTTATGGAAGGGGAGTGGTCTTTAATAAGGACCTATACGAATTTACAGAGGAGGAGATACTTTCTATGTGTCCATTAAATGTATGGAAAGTGCATAAGATTCCTGGAACTTCAATGATTATACTCACTTTCCAGGATGCTGATGTACCTTTCCATATTTTTATTGAAAATGAAAGGATTAAAGTTCGGCCTTTCAAACAAAAGCCCCTGCAATGTTTTAATTGTTTTAAATTTGGACACCCATCCAAAGTTTGTAAAAATGGAAAATTGTGTGGTATTTGCTCCAAAACTTATCATGGAGAATGTACACTTGAGGCCAGGTGTTCAAATTGCAATTTGAATCATAAATCAACTGATAGGAGATGCGAACTGTATAAGTTGGAGGAAGCTGCCCTAAACAAATCAAGTTTAGAACACATAAGTGTGGGACATGCAAAAAGATTGTTGAATAAATCAACCAGCTATGCAAAGGCCTTAAAATCAAAGGTAAATTTACCACAGGAGACAGCAACCCCACCTAGCACTGCCAGTAATCCTAAGAAAAGAAATACAACCTCTGATAATAAAGTACTGCATGACAAGGTAATCATATCGCCTTCTGAGGCTTTGCCACAGCGTATTAAAAATGGGTCATTGCCCATTTCTGTACAGCCTTCGTCCCCCATTACCAGCAATAGTACTAACCTCTCCCAGGCCATGTCCTTGCCTGATTTGATGGAGATGCCACCTGACACCAAGTTACCAGGTGCACCTGTATTGGGGAAGGTGCAAAAACCTGGTAGCTCAAAACCTACTAATCGGAAAAGAGAGAGACCTCCATCTCTCTCGCCCCCCTCCATAAGAAATATCAAAATTACGACGTCAAATAAGTATGATGATTTGTCAGTTGATATTTCTGATCTGGAAGTCAATTTAAATAAATCGGAAATTCAAGTGGAGGTCCACCAACCTCCTCAACAATCAGATCAAAAAGACAAAAAGAAAATCATAAATTCTAAACCCAATCTATCAAGACCCTCTTTAATAAAACCACCAAAAAATAGTGTTAGATCAAACACTGCTAATGGGAAGACTCCATCCAAGGGGTCTACCAAATTATAAACCATAGTTTTTTCCTCCATTTTGCAATGGAATTGTCAGGGTTTAAGGGCCAAATATGAAGAACTTAAGCTCCTTATTCATGAGCATTCCCCCATAATTATTTGTCTACAGGAGAGCAAACTTGATCATAATACCCCTTGCCCTCGCGAATACATTAGTTATAGGACACCATATGATCACCAAGTGGGGAGCCATGGCGGAAGTCTCATATACGTTCGTCGAGATGTTCCCCAAGTTTCTCTGTCTATTCGTACACCTCTGCAGGCAGTGGTTGTACAGATCGACATAGGGCGAAAATATACAATTTGTTCTCTGTACTTGCCTCCAAATGATAACATTTTGTATGACAACTTAGTGGAGGTTATTCAACAACTCCCTCAACCTTTCCTTTTACTTGGAGATTTGAATGGTAGACACCCTTTGTGGGGTGATGTTTTAGCAAACACGAGGGGAAATATCATAACATCAATTGTGGAAAATGAAGATGTGGGACTCCTTAATACAGGAGAGCCCACACACTTTCATGTCCAGACAGGTACCTTGTCATGTATTGACCTATCAATCGTAAGCTCTAATTGCCTTCTCGACTTTGATTGGAGAACATTAGATGATTGGCATACTAGTGATCACGCACCAATCATTATAAACACCAACAATGGTCCACCTTTACAGGGATCGCCACGATGGAATCTTGACAAGGCGGACTGGGATAAATTTCGTGAACTAAGCGAAATTGAGGGGGATGCAGGACAAGTTGAAAATATCGATGATGCCATAGACTTACTGAATGGAACTCTCCATACAGCTGGAGTCAATTCAATTCCCAAAACAACAGGGTTATTCAAACGACGACCCGTCCCGTGGTGGTCTTCAGAACTAACTGCCCTCCACAGAGCCACAAGAAGATCTCTAACACGATTGCGTAGACGCAGAACTGATGAGAATTTAATTATGTACAAGAAATGTAGAGCACAGTTCCGTCGTGCCATGAAAGAAGCAAGGCGCCAGTCATGGATGTCTTTTGTTTCCTCCATTAACAGTAGGACACCACCATCTGCTGTGTGGAGGAAAGTAAAAAAGATAGCTGGCAAATTCACCCCCAACCCACCACCAGTGTTGAAGGTGAATGGCCAGTATGTAACCGAAGCAAATGATGTTAGCAATGCCCTGGCTAATCATTTTTCAAATGTATCCAGCAAGTGTGAAGGAGCCCCTGGTCACCAGTATAGGAGCACTGAAGAAAAGAAAATTTTAAATTTTGCAACAAGAAGGGAAGAGTCGTATAATTCTCCTTTCACTGAAAGAGAATTTGATTCCGCACTTGCTCATTGCAATGATACAGCCCCTGGACCCGATGGAATTCCATATGCAATGATTAAACATGTACATTTTAATACAAAGCTATTTATTTTAAGTATTATTAATAGAATATGGCATGATCATAGTTACCCAAGTGTTTGGGAACTAGCCATTATTTTAGCCTTTTTAAAACCCGGTAAAGACAAGTTTTTAGCAGCAAACTATCGTCCAATTGCATTGACATCCTGTTTATGTAAAATCATGGAGAAGATGGTCAATGCAAGGCTGGTGTGGTACCTTGAAAAGAAAGGTATTTTATCACCGATTCAATGTGGATTCCGAAAAATGCACTCAACGACTGATGTGTTGATACGACTAGAGTCTTCTATTTGTGAAGCCTTTGCTTCCAAACAGCACCATGTTACAGTATTTTTTGACCTTGAAAAGGCATATGATACCACATGGAGATATGGTATTCTTAAAACCATTCATGAATTGGGATTGAGAGGAGAGCTGCCACTATTTATTCAGGCATTTCTTTCACGTAGAGTTTTTCAAGTGAGAGTGGGGGAAACTCTATCAGAGAGTAAGTGCCAGGAAGAAGGAGTTCCTCAGGGTAGTGTGCTGAGTGTAACCCTTTTTGCACTAGCAATTAATGGGATATCCTCAGCCATTCCCCAGGATGTTCTCTCAACATTATTTGTGGATGATCTCTCAATATCATTTGCTGGCACTAAAATGGCAATGGTTGAGAGAAAAATCCAACTCTCTATTGATAAAATTATCCAGTGGGCTGACATGAATGGATTTAAGTTCTCGACAAGTAAAACTACCATTGTCCATTTTTGTCGTATCCGGGGAGTACATCCAGACCCGGATATATACATTAAAAGTCAACGGATACCATGTGCAAGAGAAGCTAAATTTTTAGGTTTGATATTTGATTGTAGGCTTACATGGGTTTCTCACTTAAAAGCATTAAAAGCTAAATGTGTTGAAGCTCTGAATATCTTAAAAGTATTATCCCATACATCATGGGGGGCAGACCGCAGTACTATTTTAAAATTATACAAGGCCTTGATTTTTTCCAAAATTAGTTATGGTTGTGAGGTATATTCTTCAGCCACCTCAAGCCGGTTAAAAATATTAGACTCGATACATCATGCAGGTATTAGATTGTCTACTGGAGCTTTTAAAACCTCGCCTATCCCAAGTCTCCTTGTTGATGCTGGAGAGTTACCTCTAGACCTTTACCGAATGTCTTCCATTCTTCGGTATTGGTTTAGATTGCAAAGACTCCCTAACTCTCTAGCCTTTCAGACTGCAAGCCTTGTAAGACACGCATCATACTTTGAGTTGCACCCAAAATCTCCTCAACCCTATGGCTTTCGGGTGAAACGATTATTAAATAGTCTGGATATAATTAGAAATAAGGTACTTCCATTCAAGGTATCATCAACGCCTCCATGGAAGTTACCAGAGATATCTTTTTGTAAATATTTTATTGGAGATAAGAAGAATATGTCAGACCTAGAAGCCAGGTCTCTTTTTAATGAACATGTTAAAGAACATAGAGGATCAACTTTTATCTATACTGATGGCTCCAAATCTGATGCTGGCGTTGGATTTGGAGTACATAGTAATGGTTTTAATTGTAGAGGTGCACTTCCTCTGACCGCTTCCATATTTACTGCCGAACTGTATGGCATATTAACCGCTATTGAGAAAATAGCATTGGAGAAGGAGGGTAATTTTACAATTTTTAGTGATGCAAGGAGTGTCCTTCAAGCTATGGAAGTTTTTAATTCTAATAACCCTCTAGTTTTAAAGATTTTAGAATGGCTTCTCATTATTGGACGGAGAGGTATAACAGTTCAATTTTGTTGGGTTCCAGCACATGTAGGTGTGTCTGGGAATGAGAAGGCAGATTCACTGGCTAAGGAGGCTGCATCCGAGTTGCTGCCAAGAAGGTATCCCATTGCCTGTAATGATTTCTTACCTGTCATCAAGAACTTGGTTTGCAATAAATGGCAACAGCAATGGGATAGTCAAGATGGCAATAAAATGCGAGAGATAGCAAATGACATATCTCCTTGGAGGTATAATATGATGCCCCGAAAATGGGAGACGTCTCTTTGTCGTCTCCGTATTGGTCACACTCGGTTGACACACGAGTTTCTGCTGAAGGGCCAACACCAACCGTATTGTGATGACTGCTTAGTACCTCTAACAGTAAGGCATTTGCTGACCGAATGCCCCAATTATAACAACTTGCGGAATAGATATTTGTTTGAGGCTCGAGGTGAGGGTGGCAGGTTCATCCTTGCCAAGATTCTTGGAAGTGATGTGTCCTACCATGCAAGTGGCATTTTTAGATTTATTTCAGAAGCAGGTCTTCTGAAAAATATTTAACTTTTATTACATTCAACTTTTATGATTTTAATTGAATACTCTTTTATTTTTTATTTTATTTTATCTTTTATTTTTGTATACATAAATTAAATGTTACCGGCGTCAATGACCTCAGATGTCAGGATGCCTGAAAACTTTAAATCAATCAATCAATCAATCTTTTGAGTTGACAATTAAGTATTTAGAATATTGTGTAGTAAAGTCAACACAAACTAGTTGTCTCATCTTGCTTAACACAACAGTATGAAAGCAGTGTCTGTAAGAATGTTAACAGAGTCTGTAATCATAAGATATTTTCTTGTTTTATTCATCTGGGGCAGTTGAGTACAGGCATTTCGCTGTTCTTTTTTGCATATGTACAGGGCCATAGCTAAGGGAGTAGGGGGTCCCTTTTTTAAAATACCTCCAGGCCTCCAAAGAAGGGTCATAGAATAAAAGTATGTAAGCATACGTTTAAAATTACCAACTCCCTAGGTTAAGGGGAAGGGGGTCCTCTCAATTAACTCAACTCTCCAGGCCCCCAAATCTCTTAGTTACTCCACTCCATTTGTATGAAATGGCAAGTTGAAAAAGATGAAATAAAGGAAAATCCTCATAAATATCAAGATTTGTCTTGGTAATTAGATAAAACATATGAAGTTTCATTACTATTCACTAATTGGCACCAAAATTAAACTGATGGTAAAGTCCATATTTAACCATTTGACCTTTTTTGGTGATACTATAATCGGAAAACATCTTCCATCTGTATTCACAAAGTACATTAACCGTATTTATGTCTTGGTAGATTATAATGATCTTTCGTACCTCCATATCTACAATACCATGATCTTTCCTAATTTTAGATCTATTGTTTTTAAAAAAAAAAAAAATTGTCTGGAACAATATCCCCAACTTAATTTGTATCAATTGTAAAATTAACTATTCAAGAACACAGGTTATAAAGGAAATGCTGTAATAAAAAGATAAACTGTTTAGTTTACAATAATTTTTTTTTCTTACAAAAATAATCCAGTCAAATTGGTTATCCGCGAACAAGAGTTAGCGAAGTGTCAGAAGGCGTTATATCTTATGGAGATAGACAAGTACCAAAATAGTTAGGCAATTATATACATTGAAAAGCTTAAAATTAAACACCAGAGTAACAAAATCCACAATATTGTCAAGTCCTGAACCGTGTAGTGCCGACATCACCTCCTTTGCTGTCCACTTCATTAAATTCATCATGGTACATGGGCATTATCGTAATGTTCCTAGTACTGTAATCAGTGTTGTAATAAAATTGGAAAAGAGTGAAAACTTAATGGTCTTTACTTCAAGTTTGTGAATGAAAAAGTTAGTTTTGTGAAGAAAAAATGTTTCTGCTTCAAAATTTATATCTCAAACCGTGGAAAGGCCAATACAGCACTGGACAATTTTGTTAGGAAATGCAAGCCTTAAACGTTCATCTACAGAAAATACGAAGAGGAAAATGGGTTGATGAGGAAATACTAGAAATTGGAAAACTATATTTTAAAAGTTTTTAATATAATAATGTTTCTAGTGTGGGCTCTATTAATTTTTGGAAAGTGAATAATAAAATGGAAGCAGTATGAATACAACAGAAAGCTCTGTTGTTATTAATATAATCTTTAAAAAATATTCAGGCAACAAGAAATAAAAGAAAAGGTATTGCCATATTGCCTTGATTGTTGTCTCAAATGCTCTCATGTACAGTATTGTGCCTAAATCAGTTGCCGATAAATAAAATCCAACCGAGTTGAATGACGCTGAATGCCCTAGAAGTAACGAAGCCTTAATTGCCATTGCGATCACCCTTACCAGCGCTTGCAATCTCCTCACTAGACTTCTCCAACTTACTAAGCAGAAGATTCCCAGTAACTGAAAAGTAAACACTCATAATAATAATCTATGAAGTAACTATTTCTTGAAAACCCAAAGAAAATATTTATAGGCACTACACCGTTGCATAAAAAAATTCCATTAACTTTTTACAAGTACAGTACAGAAATATTTTTTTAAACCAAAGTGCAGTACATGAAAAGTACATTAGTTTAATCTTAAACAATTTAAACAGTTTCATCGCGGCACTTACCATCTTGCAAGTTTCTAGAGACAAAATTTTGTTATCAGTTACAGAGACAATAACTCACAAGAATTTTACTCAGGAATGACATGACTAAAGTTGTGATTTCTTTACCACCAATCCAATAACGACCTTATGGAAAAAGGAATCTTCATTACATTGAACTGAATTCCCACAGTAAAAAAAAAAGAAACCTTACTAATAGCTCTTCTAAAGAACTGAAGATCTTTTTTCAAACACCTCTCGTACTACAGGTCCTGTTGAATAAAGCTTTTGCAACAACAATTGCTTTCATTCATAAGAATGAGACGGAAACCATAAAATACAAATTTAGCCTTCTTGAAACTCACCAACACCATAAGCTCTGATATTGCAGTTACCTGGTACTTTAAGAAAAGTTAGACCATTGTTTAATATCTTGACATTTATGTATTCCTACTTTATATTTGTTTTTTATCAGGGACCATACCTTTACCTACATTAAAGTCAGAACAAGGTCCAGTGTGCTTTAAATGTGCTTCTGAAAATAAACAGTGATTCCATTGAAATATTAAAATATTACAATTTACTACATTGAATTATTGATCCAAATCGATATCATTTCTAATACTCCATGCATACTGAACAGTGAGTGTGTTGAGGGCTAAACTAAGATGTTTATCTTAGAGCAAAGAGAAAGTTGCATAGGTTTTATACTTTTTCCAAAAGTAATATATTGCAGCTGTAGAGTTCTAGTTAGAAAGGAAATTGTAATAGGAAAAACACACATGTGGCCCATTCTACATTAGACCTCTAATTTATCCCAAACCTTTCAATCTCGGCAGTGTACCTACGGAAAGTTTTCGGGGAAAAGTGCCACTAAAGAACGTGTACTGAATGCATCCAGAAGTCTTGATAGGCAGAAGGAAGAAGAGCAGTACTAGGTGTAGTGGTAGTGTAAGGACTGACCGCAAATGGATTTCATCAGCTGGTGATGTCAGCGGAAGTGACGCGACCTTAAGAAGTTCAATTGATAAGGGTTGCCACTCTGAAAAACGGAAAGGAGCCCTGAACAAAGACAACCAGTTATTTACAACAGAATAATTTCCTCATCTCATTTGACATTCAGTAAAGCTCTCTCTTATTAAGGAAGTTGATTTTCTTAAAACATTCATACGATTAAACGTGAGAAATACTGTATTGCTTTATGGTACAAAATTATAGTGATCCAACTTGAAGATGGAACAAATGAACATTTAACATAGCTAACTAATAAAACTTTTGTATACGCTGGACCAAAATGAAAATGCCACATATTGAGGATCTTCGGGTATTATAGTTGAAAGGATACTGGATAATATTTTGCTGGAGGAATTACTCAATTAAGCTTCAGAATCTACTTTTTACTCATGAAAGTTTTCAAGGAAGGTGAGCTAAACCAGAATCATCTTCTGAGATAAGTAGAGAAACAGCGTTTTGTAACATCTTGAGAAAACGTGATAAATAGGAAGATGAGGATACCATAAAGAAACTGTAAACCTAATACAACGTATTATTAGAGAACCAAAAATATATGATAGAAAAAACAATAAGAAAAATTATTGCAAATAGACATAACTGTTCTATAACTGCTACAAACTAAGCTTAGAATTCTGAAATAAGGAAAAAGTTGTGGTGTCCCAAGAATAATTAAGATGATATATTCTGTATATAGTAAATTAGATATGGAGCAGCCATTAATTTTATGTGGCCCTTACATATCAATTTGTATCAATAACACTAGTGTATGCCAATGAAATCAAAGCATAAGATTCCATTTACTTTGCTACAATTATTTTATAAACAATAAGTACCTTTCTCACCTCACTTGCATCATTCCCATCATGATATTACATGAAATAAAATAAAGATTATTATTATCTAAACAGATTTTATCATGTCTTGATACAGTGAATAAATTGCATGCCAAACAGAACTTTTTTGTCAACATTAAAACCTGCAACCAGTCTCAGTTTTACTAATATCTTCATATCATTGGACAAACTAAGCTGCTAATAGCAAAGGTGGAAAATTTTAATTCATGCTATCAATGAAATGGTGTACTCTGGAAAGTTCTTAAAAGGTAGGCCTAAGCTTTACTATTGTTTTGTCCATTATATTTACACAAGGCAAAAATAGAGTTTAGAGATGTTGCAAAAAAGAAAAAAACAAGTCCTTGTTTGATCGTCCCAACAATTCCAAGTCTCTAGACACAGAGATGCAGATATCATTCATTTGGAAGAATTTGGTTATTCCCTGCTTAACTGATCTGCTAAGGTGTTTGATTTTCCTGGTTTAACCGAGGGGATGGACTGTTCTCAAATTCGTCCAAATCAATAGCAGTTCTGACCTGATTCCCCATTTTCAGATAAGCTAATGCTGTCGTGTTGCCGAAATACAATTCCATGCACTTTCTTATTACCAGTAGCTCCTGAGCCAGAAAGTTCCAGGCAAGTGATATGAAGAGATAATTTGATATGAAGAGATAATCCTCGCATCGTCCACTTCCCTGACAAATGAAGAAATTTTAGAGTTGCTCCCCATCCCTCCTGTGAAGCACCAGTGAACAGACAGAGGTCTGGAACTCTCATTTCAAGGAAAGTCCCTTGGATAACCAACAGGGATAGTCCCACCGACTCATTTTTTGAAGTTGGTTTCATAAGTGTCCCTTTTTATTCCCAAAGAGATGGACTTGGTAGAAACTTCTTTAAGGTGACCAGAACTCTTCCATTTCTCAGTAACCTGCATAACAATACTAGCTGACCTAAATCCATTCCAAACATGTTTGAAATACAATAAGTTTCCTAAAAACATCAAAATCAGGATCCTGTCATCATGATGTAACTGATCATCCTTTGCCAAAACTTCAAAGTATTCATCTAGTATAGGAAGACTTGTGTTACAAAAACCATACAGATGCCCTGCCATTACTGTCATGGGATGATCAGAGAAAAGAAAGGGACCCAATCGTCCTCTCTGACCCAGGATAGCATACTTGCTCGAGATGTAGGCTTTCCCATGTTTGATAAAATTGAGAAAATTTTATTGATTCATAACTGAAAGACTAAATGACTGATTCTCGGTAAGTTATCTTTTTCATTCTAATCTTTATGTCCTGTCCTCTTTGCATAGTTTAAATTTCCTGCTTCCTATATGTTCTCATTGCTAACATCAACTTTTCGGCAATGACAGATAAATAAATAGTAAAAGTTCTATTAGTATAATTGGTATTTGAGTCTTTGATAAAACAAAAACAAAAGGGATTTTGACGAAGGAAAAATCTATTTCTGGGGAGAAACCTGTGACGCCCGGTGAAAAGGGTCCTTCTTTACACTTTTCTAATATAAATCTTCCAAATATACTAGAGAAAGATAAAAGCATGGAATGCAGAGGTTACAACCCTCGCGCGATCACCTTGTGGGTGTCGTGTATTTAACAAGGGCGTGTAGAAACCACTATTCACAGGCTGTCTTCCATTTAGATAATCCCTTCATCAAAGGGGAGGGCCGTGACAGGCCCTAGAGAATACAGTTGGACTACCCCACCGACACCTACTACTCGCGCTCTCCAGGTCATCCTTCTGCTTTGGACTTGCCCGCAAGTTGTAATATTTTTGTGCTCGGTGTTTTTGCAAGTGATTGTCGTTAATTCAACATGACTGACAAATACTGTACAGTAATAACCCACCCTAAGTTGTTAATTGGTTTCAACAGATCAAATGTAAGGCAATTATTTTATGAAGACTGGATTTTTTCACCTTATAAAGTGACTTAAATGTTTTCAATACACATACAGTAGTGAACACAAAACAGTATGTGCAACCTGCTATCATTATATAAAAACCAGATATCTACATTATTAAGCTACCATGTGAAGTACATTACTGTACAGTACAGCACTTTATCATTATTTTACGAGGTAGAAACCAACATAATCATTACTTTACAAAGTAGAAACCAACACAATCATTACTTTACAAAGTAGAAACCAACATAATCATTACTTTACAAAGTAGAAACCAACACAATCATTACTTTACAAAGTAGAAACCAACATAATCATTACTTTACAAAGTAGAAACCAACACAATCATTACTTTACAAAGTAGAAACCAACATAATCAAATATTTTACTAAGTAGAAACCAACGTAAGGTCAGGGAAAAATAGCATAACATGGATTTCTTTTTGTATTCAATAATTAAGGATGAGCGATGTAAAGTCGGAACAGACATAGGGATATTAGTTTATACCTTAGAACAGTAGAAGTTTTTAACTTTACACGTCAGTGAAAATTCCAACTGATTTTGGAAAATTCACATGATCTCTGACTGCTATATTAGCTCTACCAAACACTTGAAGGGTGAATCTGAAATGGATTTCCTACCAGCAAGTAATCCAATTAAAATTCTTCATTTTATCAAAATAGGAAAATTACCTATTGGAAACTTCCCTGCCTGGCGATCGCTGGACTGGGGTTTGATCCCGCTCAAGCTCGATAGTTTCTTGTAGTGTTTGCAACCTTAGAATCCTTGTGAGCTAAGGATGGGGTCATACTAGCCAGGGCTTTGACACTCTCCCTTGCCTCTACCATTCATGAATGGTCTTTAAACCTTTACCGTATCTCAAGAACCAATTATTTGTATCTAATTTTATCTAGTTTCATTTCAAACATTAATGAACCAGAAAAAATAATTACATTATTATTGTTTGAATAACAAAATGCCTTCAGTCTAATAGAATATTTTCATGAACCTCCCAAAATATTCATATTGATTCTTCTCCAGAAGCTTGTTTTATTGATATTAACCACCAAAAATTTTCTATTTACTTTCTTTTAAAAAGATACAAGCCCCAGTAAAGTGATGAGACAATCTAGTGGATAATTGCACTGTTAAGTAGCACGCTAGGAGATATCCATTCATCAGTTTTCTCCATCACAACTCTCGTCAAGATCTCCCCTCCCAGATTGTGATAATTTTTATTGCATTCTTATTTAATACCTACTCATTTGGTTTGTATTACTGAGCAAGGAAAGCCTTGGCTTTCAAATAATCCTTGTGAGGATTACAATATCCAACTATTTTTTTTCGTGAATTAGGCTCCTAGTTAGTGTTTATGGAACAGGGGAATATACACTGGACAGGAGTGAAGCTTCTATGTTGTAAACAGAACAGCTGCCATTTGTTACTCATAATGGCTAAGAAAACTCATTTTATTTGAGTAGTTATTTTTTTTATAGAGTTGATAACAATATGACATGCCAATGCTTTCTTACCAGCCAAGTTAGTAATCAACCTGTTTAGGTTTTAAGTTATTTAACTTTGTGTGTTATTCTCAAAGGCCAGCTGGTCTTCTCTTGTGGGTGGTAAGTCTGACTTTACTGCCCAGTTTCTTACACTATCTTAGCTTCCATAGTTGGGTATTGTGGTCATAGTTGCATAGTGTTCCTTCAGTAAGGGTTCTGATGTTCATTGCATCTTACAGAGTTGAGTTTCTCCCATACGAGTCTCAATCTTCTTGAATTACTTTATTCCTTTTGCAGCTCAACCCTTGCATTGCCACAAATCCTAGTCACTTTATATGACATCTAGATTGTAAGGCAGAAGACAAGTTTGATAGCTGGATCCTTAAATCCCACCTCTCACGAAAGTAAATGCTCTTTAAGAATATAGTTTTAATTTGGGAGATGGCATTTCATGTCATAGATGCTTTTAACCCTTTTACCCCTAAAGGACGTACTGGTACGTTTCACAAAAGCCATCCCTTTACCCCCATGGACGTACCGGTACGTCCTCGCAAAAAAATGCTATAAAATTTTTTTTTTTTCATAATTTTGATAATTTTTTTGAGAAAATTCAGGCATTTTCCAAGAGAAGGAGACCAACCTGACCTCTCTATGACAAAAAATTAAGGCTGTTAGAGCAATTTAAAAAAAATATACTGCAAAATGTGCTGGGAAAAAAATAACCCCCTGGGGGTTAAGGGTTGGAAATTTCCTAATAGCCTGGGGGTAAAAGGGTTAAAAGGCTTATATTATTATCAGCTCAGCTGGTTGGTTACATCGTGTGATCACTCCAGATGGCAGTGCTTTTTTGTTCGCTTACAAGCTTGGCCACTAGTTCATCACTGGTTTACTTTAGTGTGGTAGTTTCTACCACTCTTGTTTTTATTAGCCTACGAGTCTGGCTGTAAAAAGACTTGAAAATTATATTGCATTCTCTGTATTTAGGCTAGTTAAGAACTATAATTAATAATAATGAAACTGTTAATTCTCAAATTAAATAAATCCCTATTCCTTAGGAGGTTTTTTTTTACATAAGCTAGACATTTTGACTAAGACTCTACATGTGTATGACACTAACATTACCAGTTGCAAACAAGATCAGTGTTAGGACATAATGCACTGGAAGTCATATGATAAAAATAACTTATTACAATTTTAAGATTGGTTCTGATGAGGCCTTATTATCAAAATATTCAGAAACAGATATTCCTAGATCATTCAGAATATATCTCTCAGTTCCTTAATTTCGTGGTGAATAAGAATTGTCATATGGCTATCGCTTTCAATAAGAACACCTTGGTCTAAAGTTTCATCAAATTATTCAATAAGTTTTAATTAAACTCGGTCATTTGCATGTACTGTATGTACAATTAATCAGCTTCTTATTGGGATTTAAACACCATTAACTTCTTTTGGGTAGCTCAGAAACCAACTTGAATTTTATTCAGAGTAATAATATATCTTTGTATACTAAATTTGTTAATATTGTATCATTTTATACTAAATATGTCAATACTATATTTGTTTTGAATATGTTAACAAATAATAACAAAATCTTTTGTGGTAAGCTAATGATGCAATTATATTAATTTTTCAGAATAATGACCTTGTTGATTATTCATTCTATCTATAGTAGTTAGGCAATCCTAAATAAGACAAAGATCCACAAAATTTGTTAAATTTCTCTTTTATAAGATACACCACAGAGGGAAAATCATTAGCAAGAAATAATTAATCAGTTACCTAGCACAAACTCTATTAAATAATTTTCTTTTGTTTAAACATCTATGGGTGCAAGAAAATCTACTACTCTATCCAATTACAATGTTAGGCACACTAATCTTCTCTGTACATTTCCAATTTTACTATAAGGAATTCCGAAGCACACACACTGTACTTGATCACAAATCGTTTTGAGAGAGAAAATGTTTTAACACTAAATGGGAGCTGAATAAGAAACTTTTTTGCACTAAAAACTAATAACTAATTGGGTGTCTATAAAATTAGGGAAAACTGAAAAATAAGCCATCTTAGTGAACCATTAAGAGAAGAAATAGAAAAAAGTAGTACCAGAATTTCCTTTAAGTAACTTATTTGATAGGTTACATTCTAAACCCAAGTTTACTCAACAGTTAGATTCCTCATCAGAATCAATGTCTTTTCTCCGTATTATCCTCCTTTCTTCTTTGTAGTCTAGAAGAACCCTCTAAAAAGTAAAAACAAACTTTCCCTTTTGTTTACAGTATTTCCTACAGAAACCTTTGCGCCTGCACTAGACAAGGGACTCATTTTGGCAGTAGAGGTACTAGCATATACATTAACAATGCTAAGGAAAACATGAGATATGCTAGTGACAAAGCCTACATATGAACGGCGCTCTGCCATTCGAAAAAGGATTCAACCATTAATCTTTATCTAAAGCTTTGCGTTATTGATTTTAGATTTCCTGTTCTTCAGGATCATGCCAATAATATAGCTATAAAGTGGTTGATCATGAGTGCCTACTTCAGCGAGTGGAGGGATTTAAGGAACCAGTCTACCAACACGATAATATTGTGATCCGAAACATTATGGAACCCTAACTTTAAGATTTATATAAAATCTGTTACTCTCTTCTACCAGAAGAATACAATACGACCGAACAACTTGCGCTTAAATTCGAAAGATCTATCTGAAGTAAATACGGTTATCTCCTTAGAAACCATAAGTCACACCATTAATATATTAAACAAGTGGTTGCTCTTGAGCGCTTATTTCAGTGAGTGGAGGGAATTTAGGATTCAGGCTTCCAACTCCATCTTCTACCTTAGAATCCAGTGGTCTAGAAAAAGCAGACTGGATTCCGGAACGCAAGGGTTTCGCAGTAGGGGGATCTGAATTAGATTTAAAGTGCGAGGCTTTACAAGAGGCGATCAACTCCTTCATGCGCTGTGCCCTGTTAGAACCCTTACTGGCAGGTGTATTGAAAGAACTAGGCAAAACTTCAGGAGTTAGGCTAGGGTTCAAAACTAGGTAGGTTAGGCAATATTCTCTGCCTTTCATCCAAAGACTCGCTGGCCTTCTTAGATTGAACAAAAGAAACCAAAGACGGCAATATCTTCCGAAGTTCATTACTATCAAGGCTTGAAATCTCATGAAAGACTGGAGTGGCATAATCATCATCCCCACAATAGAGTAGTCTTCTCTGGATTTCCCCCCTGAACTAAAGTTAGTTTTCTTTTATATTTGGAACTTTAAATGTGGTCAGGAACTATTATAACATACATTTCCATAAATGGAATAGTAGGGGATTTTGCATTCCTGTCCATGATTATCTAAATCACAATACCGTCCCTGTCATGAGGCACAAAGAGCATGATGATAATAATAGCCCAGAAATACAGTAACTCACTTGAAAGATCTTCACAGTGATGACTAACAAATATAGAAAACATCCATTATAATCATTAATAATATAAATAAGACATGCAGTATTGTATATGCTACACAATCTAAAAGTGGTAACATAGTGTCAACTAATCAATGCCAAGTCAACAAAAATAAAACAGGTATGATATACCAGCTATATTTTCTCAATGCTGTACTAAAGGCCTAAGCCTACTGAAAGTAAAAGAAATGGGAAATTTTTGGATTTCAAGGGCAAATGTTAATATAAGCCAACTTTTGAGAGAGAAGCAATATAAATGTCAGGGAAGGTTCATAGAAATTATAAGTGCATTTATGAAATTATCTTTGGTGTTGCTTTAGTAACTAAATGTTAGCTGCCACATGGGATTGTTTTTAAATCCTGGTCAAAGTTATAGCTATTTTAGCATAATCTTCCATATCCTTGAGTTTAAATTATTATTTTAAAGGTACTATACAGAACACAGAACTATACATAACTTTTGTTTGTTTAATGAGTGGTTAGTCCTTCCAGGTTTCCTTCAGAGATAATTATTCACATTTTTGCCAGCAAGTTTATGCATATCTGATCTAAATTATCTTCATTCTGTGAAAGACTTCTACTCAAATCCTCAACATTTGGTTCTCCCTAAATTATTTTTTTAAGGAGTACTAGTTAAAATTAATTAGAACTAAATTTTTCTACTAACTTACTCTTTCTTGTGGCCTATTTTGAATAATAGTTACGGTTTTACCAGAAAAAAAAATATCCCAATATTTAACAAATACAAATATTCTACAATAAAGATTCAGCTATATTTAATTTACCATATAACACACTAACAGACCAAAAAAACTGTAAATGATAAAAACCACTGTAGAAGAATAAAAGCATCTTTAGAACAATACTGTAGAATAACCTTTTTTCATACTATGCTCAAATTTGCCTAATGCTGCATAAATACAAATAATCAAAATCCAAAAACAGAAATAGTAGGAATAATAGAATATCAAGTTTGGATTTTCATTCTCGCAATTTATTCATAGGGTTTATTCTTATGTGTGATGTGGAAACTGAATCAAGGTACAAGGATGAGACCAACAAAGGGAGCTCATGAAAAATAAACATTAGAAAGCAATGCAGTTGGGGCAGAAAAAAAAATACTGCAAAGAACCTAATGTCATCCTTGCCTATATGAGTGAGTTGTATTCAATTGTGCTCAATTGTAAATGAAACTTTTGTAAATCAAATTTCATTCAACATTTACTAAACGATACAGTTACGTTTTAATTGATTGGAAACTCGCCCATTCCACTGGCGTACACCACACCAAAAATATTTTGTGCCAAATATGATTACAGGTACTTTATTTTTCACAGATATCAAACAAAATGTCCATCTGTAATAAAACACACAAAAATAAATACATAAAATTAAAGAAGCTCAAAATTACCAGTTCCAATACCCTGAGAGAATCTTATATGACTATTAAAACAAGAACTGGGATTACAAACAGTATTACCTCTGATAAACCCCCATGCAAGGCCCAATACATGCAGGATCCATTAAAAAGTAAAAGATGCAACTGGAGCATGTAATGTATAGGAATATATTTATTTTTGAGTTATTGTTTATAGTTATGGTAACCATTTCTCATGCCAAGATTTCATATGTGATACAAACTGGAATTACTCACAAACTGCTGGGTAGTCTTGAAATAAATTAGGTTTTGAAGTGCAAACACTTTAAAATTTCACAATCACCGGAAGTTCTATGCCCTTGGATAAAAAACAGGTCCCCGTTCCCTTTTACGGAAATCATTGTGTCATTTCTATTATTAAGAAACTTGAGCTTTTTTTTTTTTTCAACTTAAATTATTCATATTTGCTGCCTAATATTCTGAACCCAAAACACCTGAGGGGCAAAAAGGCCAACAACACATGTACAGACCATTTGGGACATTTATAAGTTGCATAATCTCTGGTATTATTTTATGAGAATATTGGGAAACTGTCATTAATTTTTAGGCAGAAAAATCATTTCCCCCGTATGAGCGCTTACTTTTTCATATCCAAAATTATCCCGCGTACAATACAAATCTACTGTACAGAGAAAACTTAAAAATTGTTGCCTGTATAATAAATTTATCATTGGTATCTGCATAACTATAAAGCTACATATATTTGCTGTCTATCTCCAATATTTGCTTGTCATAAATATTCAACATCCTCTTACAAAGATCCACAATGGTAGAGGTATTTTATCAGAAAAGAATCCAAAACACATCATCACAGTAAGGAAAGATGGAAGATGACATTTTTAATCACGCTTAACTCGCAATACATATGAAAAGTGCAGAAGTTAAGTATGGTTAAGTAAACTCAATGAAAACGGGCAATAAAATTATCCCACGTTTAATCAATACAGTATATACAATAAATACAAATAACTGCACTAATGGGAAAAGCACAAGTAGTTAATAAACAACTTGGTAATCATTTAATTGAAATCATTTTGAGGACACTGCAGTATTTTTCTGCTTGTAATGTAACTGATCTCTCCAAGCCTTCATATTTAAACAAAACTTTCTTATTTAGTCCTAAAAACATTTTAGATTTCTGTAAACAGTAATGTTTTGTGGCACACAAGCTGATTTACATATGCTATGAATTCTAAATTATGTACACTATCTTATGATAGTGAACTTCTATTTTAATGTTGTTAATATTTTTATTATATTGTATTTTATTTGTTCACTACTTCATATATCATTTATTTATTTCCTTTCCTCCCTGGGCAATTTTTCCCTGTTGGAGCCCTTGTGCTTATAGCATCTTGCTTTTCCAATTAGGGTTGTAGATTAGCTAGTAATAATAATAATATTAGATGCCATCAGATATCAAGCTGATACCCCTCTAGGTGTCTTGAACTAAATTATATACTGGATTAGGAAGATTTTAAGCTACATGTTCTAAATTGATTAATAAAAAACCTTCACTGCAAATCTTTCAAAAACTAATACATAGACTCAAAAGGCCAAAAAATCAAAGTAGGCAAACACCTTTAACCTTGCTAAGGCACTTCAGACACTGAAAATCTACCAACTTGACAGACCCAGCACCAACTACAATTTCTTCTAAAGCCTATTTGTATATTGAAAGTGATATTGAGACCATCACGTCAGTGCACATTTTTTCCATAGGGGAAAATTTGTTCTCAAACTGGTTCCTAACCCTACATTTTTCTCAAATAATAACTACTAAGAAAAGGCCCCTGACCTATAAAATCTTTATCTGAGGTTCAAGATGAGCAAATGCTAACCTACCTTTTTTGTCAATTTTGTAGGATTTATCAAACCTATGATTACTGTACATACATTTTGTCATATGAAATTTAGGAAAACTAGAAGACCTTGAATAATTGGAAGAGTTTATTGGTGCTCCAGTATAGGGATAGGAGTAGGATGAGTTAAATATTTTATATGTTGTCATTAGATACATAATTACACCACTAATAAGTACCATAATTTTATTTTAAGTTTCATGTCCAATCTTTTGGTCAGAATTTACACCACATAAACAAATAATAAAACTAAGGATATGTCTTCTAATTCCTCAATCTCTTGGAGATAAATAAACTAACACTTCAAACCATAAAGCTTAAATATATTAATTTTCTATTTCCAAAAGGAAAGGCAAATGAATGGAAAAGAAATAAACCATTTATGACATCTTAGAAAATATCAGTGTTAATTACTAAAAACTGTATTCCATTAATGATCTCTATAAAAAATATTTTTGAATTCATCACTATAATTGGAGCACAGAACATTAAAATATCCAAGTAAAACAAACCATGGATCAATGTTAAAATCCAAATGGTGGTAAATATATTTTCAAACATTTACCAGACAATAAACTAAACAAGTTACAGTAATCTCTTGCATATCTGCTCCTTTTCTTGTCCCACTTGCCCACTACTACATATATTTTAATGTAAACCAATACTCTGTCTTATCCTCACTAAATGGGGAGTGTGGACTGAGAGGCAGACTCTAATTGGCAGTGAATAAAATGCCTTAGCCTGCAAAAAGTAGCCAGACACTAAGCGTATGCTCATGAAATGATCAATGAGATATTGTACAGTATGCTGATCGGCTTATTTGATGATGAGAGGGTTTAGAATAAGAAAGGGAAGCAATTGACTTTGGGTGCCACAGAAGTAGAATGAGAATCTCGCCAAGTATCAATCTCGATTCCGCAGCTTTTTCTCTCGAGTGTAGTTTTGGTTTTGTGAATGCAACGTGAAATAGGTTAAGTGCCGATACAGATGAACTTGTGGTTCTTGAGCTAGTATAGAGCCTTTTCAATTAAACCAAGGCCCTTTGTCTTCAAGTAAGCATACACAAATGTCAAATTGTTGTCAGAGATAGAGAAAGAGAGAATATTCCATGTTTTATAACTATTATACTTTGTATTCATTATTTGATACTGTAAGCTCGTATATTGCAGTGTACAGTACATGATAGTGTTAAAATGATTCTCTCCACTATATATATCATTGGTCATACATATAAAGGAGAGTGAGGTGTGTATATTATAGAAAATGAGAACTAAAAATTTAAAGAAAGGTAGTGTGTAAAATAATGCGGTCACACTGTCCAATAGTAAAATGTAATATTTTTATATGTACCCTGTAGTATGTTCTTGAACATTATACCCATCATTCAATATATATATACACATAGCCACATATTGTACATTCATACAATACATAAACTAACTATTGATTGGTTGTGTGAGTACAGAACTATTGGGGTTTTGGCAGCCTACTGCAAGAAAACTCTCATGTATAATTATTACTTCTTTGGACTACATGTACAGGATTTACATTAGTTTAAAC